>NW_026126036.1:0-90000 GCF_943737965.1 Phodopus roborovskii | reverse complement strand
GAAGAGCTGCTTTAGCCAGACTAAGGTTAAGAGCTCTTTTCCATAGCCAAGGCTTTCAGAGCAGAGACATCTCTCAACTCTTATATATGGATTTGTAGATAAGACCAAAATTAAATGGTATCATTCTGCTATTACTATTTGCATATTAGCAGTCTTATTATAGCATTTTTATAGTTTAGCATATATCATTTCCTTTGATTAAATGTGTCTTAACCCAGCACGTTTTGCTATAGACTTTTCTGAACAATATTTCCCATTACTTAATGTGGAGTCTGGAAACCTAAAATGTTTTTCTTGTGGACAGATCTTTTCTTTAAAATCCTCAGTGACTTGCCATCAGGACCAGGAATTCTCAGCTATTAACATCTTTGGCATTTGAATTCTTTATATATGTATTTGAGGGGTTATTGGGGAAAGGAAAGGAAATAAGGGGAGGGAGAGAGAGGGGGGAGTAAAGAGAAAGATCTGCCTCCTCAGAGAAATGGCAGATAGAGAGCCAATATTAGAATTCTTTATTTAAACTTTTCATTTTCAAACACACCTTCTAAACTTGGTTATAAACTTCCATGATGTGGTGTGCTTCTCAGAATAATGAAATGTAATGTTTGGAGGCAACTGTTGCTTTTGGTTTAAAGCAAAAATGAAAATGTATGCAAATGTACATATAGAAAACATGAAAAAGAAAGTAACTGTTGTTTCTAATGGTGGGGAAAATGTGGGTGGTATTTTCTGTGGTGTACTTAGATTTACATAATGTTTCAACTTTGCTGCTTTAAGAAGCTTGTACATGAGAGAAAGGGATATTATATGTAGATTTAGAATATAAAAAAGGTTAGAAGTTCTAAGAAGGGGAGAAACCATTATTTCTGTCCATAAACCACCCACCTCAAGATTCTGCTGCCAGCCAACTGTATCATTCTGCTCATGAATACGTTTGAAGAAATTAATTTTATAGCTCTTTCTAAATATTTGTGGATGTTGGGAGCAATTTTATTAAATGTGTGAGCCTCTATGCCTGGATTATATCTTTAATTTTAAAGTTATCATTTGAAGTACTACAATAAGTATTAGCTATTCAATGAAAATAATTTGAGAAAAATTACTTCTCTCAATCAATGTATTTGCTAGTACAATGCTCATTCGTTCACCTATATCCCCATACTAATCCTTGTACTTAGGCATCCATCCATTCACTCATCTACTCAACTATCTACCTATCCATATCCATCCATTTACTCAACTATCTACCTCTATATCCATCCACGCATCCACTTATTTACCTATTAATCTGTCCATCATGCATGAGATCACATATCCATTCATTCATCTGTAAACCTATCTATTCATCTATCTGTCAGTCAGTTCATTCAGCCATTTGTCATCCACCCATCAATCCATTATTAAGCATTCCTCTATGTATCCACTCATTAATCTACCTAAACCACCTATTATCATCAGACAGATGGTGAAGGCATATGATAGTCTTAGACTCATCTCAGTATTATGAATCTGTAAAAATAGTTTTTGAACTTCTGAAGCTCAAGATCTAAGTAGGGAGACAGAATAAATAGAATCTTTTAGAAATATTTTAGACTTCCTAATAGAAATATATTCTTTACCCTCCCAGTGTTGTAATCATAGTGAATATGCATTGGCATATTTAAATAGTTACTCTTAATGGCAATGCCAATTTCTCCTTTTGTTGTAGGATATTATTTTAAGATGTGTTACATTTGTTTATGCTGTGAAACATTTGTTTAATGATGCGAAGATGTGTTGCATTCTTTTATTTGCATTTGTTTAACTCTGGGAAGCTGTGTTACTTTGCCTGTCTAAAACACCTGATTCATCTAATTATGAGATGAATGGCCAATGGCAATGCAGAAGGAAAGACAGGTAGGTAGGGATGACAGGCAGAGAGAATAAATAGGAGGAGCAATCTGGGAAGACAAGTTGGAGGAACGAGAAAGGGAGGAGAGGAGGACCCCGGGAACCAACCACACAGCAAGACATGGAGTAAGAAGTAAAGAAAGGTATACAGAAATAGAGAAAGGTAAAAGTTCAGAGCCAAAAGGCAGATGGTATAATTTAAGAAAAGCTGGCTAGAAACAAGTCAAGCTAAGGCTGATCATTTGTAAGAAAGAATATGCCTCCATGTGATTTATTTGGGAGCTGGGTGGCAGCCCCCCCCCCAAAGAGCAAAGAGAAAGAAAAAGAAACAATCAACAACATCTTTTGATAATGGAATATCCTCTTTCTGAATTCTTCTAATTTAAAATTATAATTAAATGCTTTTAAAACAGAAGTAAGAAATATAGAGGCAAGTTTTATGTAAAGTTAATGGGCTAAAGGAATGTAAGAATTCGGTTGGGGCATATAGGTAAGAATTTACTGGTTTTAGAAATACTTGTGGTCTTGTTATCAGTAGCAGGAAACAAATGACTTGTTTCTTGACAGGGAAAGGGCAGGTAGCAGGTGGCAGGTGTAATTTCTTTACTACAAAATGCAATTATTTGTATTTTTAAAGTACTATTTTGTTACAAGCTGCTTTAGGCAGCTGCATGAAAAGAAGCTCTGTGTCAGCATGAGTGTGTGTGTGTGTGTGTGTGTGTGTGTGTGTGTGTGTGTGTGTGTGTGTGTACATATATGTTTGTTTATAGGCTAGCCTGAATTGTAGAGTCAGACCTGATCTCTCGGGCTTAAATTTAATTTCATTGTCTGAGTGAGAATAAGTTAGTATATTCTTTCTAGCTCAGTGAGTAATTTTTCCCCAACATTGTTTACTAACCATCATGTCTGTATTTGCATTTTAATTAAGAAAGAAGACAACTGTTGGAGATGAAATTTGGATGAAATCTGTGACTATTTGCTATTTGAAAGAGTGATATTAATGTAAGCCTACCTGCTGAAAATTATACTTTTATACTGTGACTTAGTGTTTTCTTTCAGTTTTTTTAAAGATGTATTTTCATTTTTATGTGGATGAATTGTTTGTCTGTAGGTATATCTGTGTAAACATGTGCATGCCTGGTGCCTATGGAGGCCAGAGGAGAGCATCAGATCTTCTGGAACTCAAGTTACAAGCAGTTGTGAACTGCTGTGTGGGTGCTGGGAACCAAACCTATGTTCTCTAGAAGAGCAGCAAGTGCCTTTAGCTGCTAAGCCATATGTCCCAACCCTGTGCAATTTTTTTTCTTGTTGAAACATAAGATATAACTGATATACCTTAATATGAAAGTATTTATGTATAGTGCTTTATAAATTCATATGTGTTACCCACTCCCCTAATTACCATTAAACTGCAGATATAGAACATTGGCAGCATTTCAGAAAGTGATTCATGCCCTTTCACATACAACGTTCACTCACAGGGTGTCTGTGCCTTCTGCAAGAGTAACTATTGCTTTGATCTATCATAGATTCACTTGGCCTAATTCGAATGGCCAGTTGAATGTAATCATACTCTGTGTATTTTTTATGTTGAATTTCTTGCTTGTGAGACTCACCAATGTCTTCTTCTTTTTTAACTTACAGATACAATTTATATTATGCATGTTAATTAGGTACTATTCAATATATGTATACATTATATAATATTATGTATGTATTCATCTACTCAAATATTTACCATGTCCTTGTGGTATAAGCTTTCTAAAACCTTTTTTCTAGCATAGAACTATTGTCTGTAGTCATAATAGTGTATGGTGCCGGTTTATCTGACCAGAATTTAGTAGTTCTTGAACATGACTCTATCTTAGCTCTCTGTTAAAGTGGAAGCTTCACCCAAGTCCCTGGCATCCATCTACCCAAAGAGTCTGGTATGTTATGGTGGAGGTTCCACCCAAGCCCCCATCTCCCTCCAAACCCGGCTGCATCTCCAGAAGCCTGCCAAATTATGGCCCCTCCCCCAGAAATGATCAAGACCACTTCCACAGGGTATTTAAACTGTCCCCCAGAGAAAAGACTCATGGGTTTTCGGGTCTCCCTTTCCCGCCTCCTCTCTGGGAGGGGGGGTGGCTGGAAGGCCATCTGGGAGCACCGTATCCATTATACAACTGGCCTTTTCTAATTTGGTTTGATTTGGTCTAATTTGGATTACTGCATTGGTGAGAGGCTTATCTGAGTGTAGAAACTTTTCAAGCTCTATTGATAAATTTTTTTCCCATACTTCTCTCTCACCCACCAAAATATGATCTATAGCCTAATAAGCACCATTTTACCTTCAACTTCTGACAACTTCTGAGATTCACATTTTCAGATTCTATAAATGACATCTACATTTGTAAGTATTTTAGAATTGTAAAATTGTGCTTTAGGGGATGACTGAGTTTGACTACTTTCCTGGGTATTATCTTAAACCACAATGAAAATTAACTAACGAATTCTATTTCTTTCAATTTGTACCTAGTAGTTTGTCTCTGTCTCCCATGATTTAATAGGCATTCATGTTAATAAATCAAGTTAACAGTATTTTTTTTCTTTTTTACTTCTTTGTGCCCAGCCAAACTGGAGATAAAAGATGTATAAGACAGCCTCAACTATTAAATACCTTACAATGTATTTATAATAAATAAATCTTAGGTTCTTATTCATAGTCTTGTCTGACAAAATTACCAAGGTTTTATTTAGATCCTAAGAAAATGGAGTAGCCTACACCAGTTACTCTTGGTTAAGTTTGTCTACTTCTTTGTTTTGTATTGGCAACAGGGATTGGTTCCAGTGATAGAGCTAGTTAATAGGCCAGTCTGTCATTTTAAAAGCTTTCATTCAAAACCCTTTGAATATGTTCAGCACATGCCTCATCTCAATGGTTTTCTTTTAAGTCAGGGGTTCAGCACTACTGGTACACGGGACTGGATCATTACTTTGTTGCTTTGGGGGCTGCTGTACTGTAGGACATTTAGCAGCATCTCAGGCTCCACTTGCCAGGTACCAATAACAAACTCGTGACCCTGCCCTCAGTTGTGACAAAAATGTCTTTAGGTGTCCTTTGTAGGGCCAAACCATCTCCAGCTGAGAATCACTGTTCTAAATACACTGTGCTTCTTCCTACATTACAGTTTACAAATCTTTGGGGCAACTTCCTATGCATGCTTTGTAGAGGGACTCTGCAGGATACTTGAAAGGGGTGAGGAAAATGTGATCCAAATTCTCATTTTTTGTATACTTGGATTCATGAAACACAGGCTTCACCTCTAGGGGTGAGTAGCAGTATGAAAATAAAAGCACTAAGGTAGAAATTGATAAGGGTTGGTGGTTGCTACTGACAAGACACTGGCCTTTGTCTTGGGTACTTGGAAGACTGAAGCAGAAGAACACCTTGAATCCAAAAGTTCAAGGCCAGCCTTGGTAACATGGTGAGGCCTCATCTTAATAAATTAAAATGGAAACAAAATGTCCAAGTTTTGAAGACTGTTTAGCAGTCTCAGCCTTCAAGTGATTTTTCAGTCTATTGAAAATTCAAGAACTGAGACCACCAAAGTTTGGAATCAGGCCTTGAGTAATAGGCCTGGATACACATAAAATCCATATGCTGCATTTAATCATGAGGTTTTCATCAGGGCTCCAACTGGCATTTGTAGTCAGGGTTTGATTAGAGAAGATTCTGCCCCCCATATGAAAAAAAATAGCTTTAATAATGAAAACACAGTGCCCATGCTCTTCATTGATTTGTTTAGAACCTGCTGTGGTTCCAGGAAGGGAGGATTCCCATCACATCATGCACTATCTTCAGCACTGGTTTCAAATCTTAACCAGAGTGGAGATGTGGAGAAAACCACAAGCAGAAGGGTGCTCTGAGGAACTCTTGACATCTCTTCTCTTCCACCTAAGCTTCCAAAAGAAACTCCCCTAGCCAGGCAGCCTAGTGAACTCGTGTTAATTAAAGACTTGGAAGCATTAGCATGAGAGCCTTGCCTGTCTTGCCTCTGGCCCTCTGTCTGCCTTGCTACCTCCTGGTTAGGAGCTCTTGGCAGTTCCCAAGTTGGGGAGGAGATACCTTGGCAAGCTTGTGTGGGAATCACATACACAGAAAGAAACACTCCTTCCCAGTTTCTGTTCTGTCTGTCACTGGGTTTAATGTTTGTGTTCAAAACAGTCCATTTCTCCATCTGTAAAATGGAGATAATCCTTCCTCACCTTGCAGTGCTGTTGGGAGGATTAATTAGCTAATGTTCCTCAAGTGCTTTGAAGATGAAAAGGCTTGTGGACGTGCTAAATAGTATTAAGGGAAGGCAGTGGGTGCCTGCTGGAGGTGCTTTTGTCTTCCTCCTGCTCTTGTCAGCAGCGGTGCCGCTCTTCACTTTAAAGTGTGTGTTATGGAGCAAAGTGCAGGCATGGTGGGCAGGACAATGTCCTGATCAGTAGAAAACCAAGATAGTGCCACTTCATTTTATGCATTGGCAGCAATTAGCTTATCAGCTGGCAAGACTTCTGAAGGTTCACAGTGTTTTAATCATCAAGTTCTGGTGATTGTACAAGGTGAGCCTCATCTGCTTTTGGGGTTAGGAGCAATCAAGTCAGGTGGTCTTGAATGGGTATTATTCTGAAGGCCTGTTTACCTCTCTTTTTGAGACAAATTTACTTTTCATTGGACTGGAACTTACCAACTAGGCTAGAGTGGCTTGTCAGTGAACCTCCTGTCTCTGCCTCCACAATGCTAGGATTATAAGCAGACATCCCCATACCTGGCATTTATTTATTTATTTATTTATTTATTTATTTATTTATTGTGGGTTCTGGGAATTGAACTCTAGTCCTTTCACTTTCAAGGGACTCAATAGAGCTCTGCATGTTTTTCACGACATGCTTTCCCCCCCTTCTCAGATAGTTCATCCTTTACTCTAACCCTGTGTATTAGGGTGGAGCTCTCAGTAAGGGGTTATATATGCAGGGCTGGGTTGAGAAGCATGTCTAACACTCTTGAACTATTAGCATTTTTATAGAATCTTGTAATCTTCTCGAGTTCTTTTAAAAGCATGTTGTTGTTTGTAAAAAATAAAAACCAAAACAAACAAAAAAACCCTTGGCCCTGAAAGGAGGAAAATAATAGTATTGGGTATATGCAATAATTTGTTGGTAGGCTTTTAATTTTTGAAATTCTTTCTAATTCTCTTGTTTAAATTTTTAGTGGGGAAAAAGAGTTGTATTATGACATTTTGGTACATTAAATATAATCCTATTATTATACTAATTTTTAACCCCCTCTATTCTTCCCCATCCCTTTTTCTACTTCTGAGTAGCTTCCTTCCCTCCTTCCTACTGTTTTAATGTCACACATATAGTTAGGTCTTGATTCCACATATGAGAGGAAATAAGTGCTAATTGTTTTCTGTGTCTGGCTTCTTTCACTTAACAAGATGATCTCCCATTCAATCTATTTTGAGGAGTTTCTGTGGTGAGTGATTTTCAAAATTTTGCTCTGGAGGATGGATGCATTCCTGAAATACATGTGCCAAACCATATTTTGGCAAATTAGGTCACTTTAGGGGGACTTCACACAAAGTTTCTATTTTCACAAATCTTAAAGTAAATCCTTATATAAAGCAAAGTATTTTCTATAATCTATAGAAATTTATGACTGTTGATTTTGTCAAGTTCATATATGAGGTAGAGGTAAGGCTAAATCCAAATAGATGATACAGCAGGAGCTTCCTTCAAGTGATCCTTTGGGAAAGGATTGAATTTGTACCATTTTTGTGGAGCTTATCAGAAGGACAAGAAACTAGAGAGAAGGTCGAGAAAGCCAAGAAACTAGTACTTTTAGGTCTTCCTCTTTAAATTGGGTCTGCTTTATGATCTGTCTAGCATTCATTCTTTCTCAATTTCTAAAACACAGTTCTCTGGATTCCTCTCTCCAAAGGCCTCTTGGCAAATTTCCGAGGAATGGCAGAGTTCATTCTGATCTATGTCCAGTGAGTGTAGCTCAACCATGATGTAGCTCAACCTGTCAAAATCATGGAGAAATGGAGAAATGTCTGTTACATATTCCAGCTGTTCTTTAAACATGTTCCCCAAGAGCTAGTTCCATTTGTTGGCTGTCAGAACAATGTAGAAGAATTGCTCCAGACCCTCAGATGTCATCAGCCACCTTTGTTTTTCTCCATTAGACAATCAATGTTTAGTGAAAAGAAAGGGGGAGTTAAGAATCTTCCCTAGTGAGTTGTTGCCCCTACTTTGGGAGCTCTTTTCAAATAAAGAAAATTGAAGCGTTTAGAGTGCATCACTGCTGGAATATATAGTCTTGCTTCTGGTCAATTAGGAAGGACTCTTCTCTGAGATTCAGGGAAGATGGAGTTGGACCAATCAATTGCTTCCAAATGTGGTTCTTTTTGGATTTCATGGACACAGAAACTGGGAACACATGTGATTCAGGGAGTGAAGATGTGTGCAGCTAGAATTTCCCTCACAAACTTGGATGCTTTTATAAGTGAGGTAGGAACTATTTCATCCTCTAATCCAAAAGATTTCAACTTATCTGGAAATTCTAGTGGTTTTCTTGAGCTATCTTCCATCAGCTCACAAGAGCTGTTTTTGTATATCTCATTTCAACACAAGTTCAGAGACATCAAGTTAACAAGTTTGATATCTGACATGACAGTGTTTACATCATGGAAATGGGCAAATGATACAGTTGGGCTTCCAACCCCCTGATTTGGTTATTAAATACCTACCAGTTTGCATAGAAAGCTCTTTTCTCCTAAAAACACTATACTCACTTAGAGAGGCTATTTAGCCTAAAGAAAAGGAAGTCCCTTCGCATTACTTGTATTGTGAGCCTATGTACATAGGCAGTACATAGGCAGACTGCTTCTTGCTCTCTTCTATATCACTCAGCCAGAGAGAGCATCATGAGGTAGAGTGGCTGGCAGGATGATGCTACTTCTCTGTTTGCTGCTCAGCTATATGACAGGTCATTTTACCTCTCCTGCATTCAGCTTCCTCTTCACTATAATAAAAGTAATTTGGATCATTAGGTAATTGCTAAGTTTCCTTCTAGCTCTGACATTTCTACAAGTTGATGAGTGCTTTGCTGCAGGGAAATATGCATCTCAAAAACTTGGGACCCTTCAAAGTGTCCAAGCACATCAGTTACAGTGGCCAGCTCAGCTTTCTCAATTTTCTTTCTAAATCTTGGGCTCTTAGTAATTCTCTGTCTCTCTGGGCTTGTACCTCCAACATAGATGAGTGGGGCATCTCCAAGTGGCAAGCATAATTAAATAGTTCTTTTCATCTGGAGGTGTCAACACACTTAAAAGGCAGCAATCAGTATATGTCAGGGTTGTTCTCCAAGGAAGGCTGCCTGAGTATGCATGTTTTACAAGTGCCTTTCATAGTAATGGATTGAGGATCCAGAAGTATTGACTTAGAGATTTATATCTTGATTGGAAAGGAAACTGCCTCTTGGTCTTAAAGAAGATTCAGCTTTGAGATGAATCTGTTATATTTTCTGAATCACAGATCGCTTGGCATGCTCTGCTTAGCTAACCTACTGGCATAGCTTTGTATATTTTTTATATATCTGAAGTAAGAACTAACATAAATAGATTTTTCCTAGTTCCAAAGATCTGGTGATATATGTTTAACTTTTCTCTTTAAATTTCTATAAAAGGTTGATAGTGTGATTTCTGTAAAAGTGCATAGTGAGCTGTGGGTTGAAAGTAGACTTAAGGGAATGTAGAAGGAACTAAATCCATCTTTATGATGTACCTGGAAGGGAACAGGGTACTGATAGGGAACAGGACAGATTATAGTCCTGAGAACATTTCCAATGTTGTTTACAGTCTTGCTAAGATACATAGGACCATATTTTAGCACCTTCAGAAATAGGGGTTCATGAGACCCCCACACACACAGGCCAAAATGTGCACATTAACAAGTGGAAACTCATGTAAATTGCTATCATCACTGTGTTTCTGAGGCCATTTAACTCTTGAATCAAGAACCAAGTACTTAACTTTTTTTTTTCAGGGTTGGTTATCCACCCCTGCCAGCCATCTGGACTGTGTTCATTCAGTAGCTGCAAGTAAAAGGTTTGGGCTGTTAATGTCTGCCACCAAAAGCACAAGCTATGGGAATGACTAGAAAAGAAGTCAATTATTCTGGAATTCAGTTTCAAAGTGAAAATATGCTTCTTTCTGTCTTGCACAAACAACAGACATGTGCTGTGAACCTCTTGGCTTCACAATGTTGATAGGAGCTTCAATAACATTTTGGGAATATTCATAAAAATACTTTTTAAATTAAATTCTCCCTTAAACCCTTTACATGTCATACCTGTATTTTAAATATTTTTAATATTTTATTTTATATGTGTGAATGTTTTGTCTCCTTGTATGTATGTGTACCACATGCATGCATGCCTGGTCTTCACAGAGGGTAGAAGAGAATAGAAAGTTCCCCTAGGATTGGAGTTATATGATTGTGAGCCATTTTGTTTGTGGGTGCTTGAAATTGAACCCAGTTCCTCTGACAGAGCAGCCAGTGCTCTTAACTGCCGAGATATATATGCAGCCCCTTGATATCTGAATTTTTCAGTTACAAGTTGAATGCATTACAGGCATATATTTTCCAGCACACTGTATATTGTCCTTACTCTATTGCATATGGACCAGCAGCATCATTACACCCCTGGGAGCTTATTAAAACTGCAGAATCTTGGGTCCCCCTCAGTTTATACTAAATCAATCAGAATCAGTATTTTAATGGGCCCCTAGGTGATTTATGTGTACATTAAAGCACAAGGGGAACTAATGTATATTATATATGTGTGCATTGAGTCTATCTCCATTAAACTATTTCAATTTATGAAACAATTACTAAGGGTGGTATGTGACCTAAGTGAAGAAACTTATTGTCCAGCCATCAACCAAACTTGCATTTGGTCAATATAAAGAGCCAACTTTCTTGGTTAATTCAAATGAATGTGTTAATGTCTACACCTGGCCAATCTCCTTTCTGTATTCTTAGTCTAGGAGTGGTAGGTAGCTGGTTAAGCAAATACATAGATGAGGTACAAAGCTGTGTTATGAATTTGTTACCTGAATTAAATATAACATAATAGACTACAATATTTCTTATTGAAGTGCTCTTTGCTTTACCACTGAGACTATTGGAACTGATGGTGTCTCAAATGATTCTTTCATTTGGGATCCAAGATATTTTTTTGCTCATTAGGAAAGAGCACATTGATAAGAGTAAGGCTAGTTGAGTGATACTCCTTTGTTTGTGAATAGGGAATACAAATAAGTAGAACATGAAGCCAGTAGCTCTTCTCCCCTCCTTCAAACATGGAAGCAGTATAAATAGAAATTTAATCTTCTAAATTGACTTATATGCCCACACAGTACCAGGGCCTTTGGGGACTGCAGTGATAGATGAGCCACAGTTTAAGAATGCTGAATGAGAGAATAGTTAATGCCATTTGGGGACTTCCTTGGTTTAAGTCTTTTTTAAGTATTTTTTATATCTCTCTCTTCTGCCCTCAGAATTTGTGTGTGTGTGTGTGTGTGTGTGTGTGTGTGTGTGCACATCTTAAATATCAAACCATTGCAGACTTTAGTGTTATCCATGTGCTTTAATGTTTAGGTCCATGGTAACATCGATATTTCTGCAGGGAACTCCAAGGCAATGTGGAGATCTTTGCTGAGACTCAAACTCTAGCAAGACTTTCAGAAAGGTTGGATAAGTAGAAATTTACTCATTTTAAAGCCAATCTTACAAATTCATCCTCTCTCTCTCTCTCTCTCTCTCTGTGTGTGTGTGTGTGTGTATGTGTGTGTGTGTGTGTGTGTGTGTGTGTGTGAAAACCACACGAGCATATCACTTTTTTATTGTTCAGTAATAGTGCCTAGTAATCATGTATTCTGACACAGAGGGGAGGAATAAGCAAGGGATGAATGGGAGAAAGATCAGAGCAATTAGAATCCCATAGCCATCCTGTACTGGGGAACAAGCCCAGAATACATGGTAAGAAAGGGTAAGAGCAATTCTGCTTTGCACTGTGGCCCAGGCTAAATTGGTGATGATGATCCTGGGTTTAAGCTATTGCTGAGTTCTACTACCCTAATAAGTATGTAGTGGCCTTTCCTGGTTCCAGCTTGAGGTGGGCTTTTGAGTGCTTGTTGTGAGAATGTTCTTCAGGTGGCATTAGAGAACTCATCATTGTTTGAGGGACCTTAGAGTCAGTTCCTCTCTCCATTGCCATCACTGCAGCTAACCTATAGCACTTCTGTCTTCTCCTTCCCTCTTCCCTGATTTGCTTAACTTGACTGAAGGAACTCAAGTCTATGAGAATGGGGATTTACATACCTTGAGTACCCAGAGGACTTTGCTGTTCTTACAAAGTCCATCTGTCTGTCTCTTTTGCTCTAATTATTTATGTTTTGAAATATTGGGTCACATTGTGTAGCCAAAACTGGCCTGGAATCACTATGTTACTTAGGTTGACCTTGAGCTTAAGTCCTCCTGCTTCAGCCTCCCCAGAGCTAGTATTATAGGCATGAACCATTATGCTTAGCTAAATTAAGTAAATTTTAATTGTGTTATCATCTCAAACTTCCAATAAAGTTACAGGAATAACACAGAGTCATTTGATGACACTGACATTGCCCTTTACAACATTGGAAATTTTGGAGGGTTATGTCTCTTTCTTTTGAATATGCCTAATGCTTTCTCATAATTATATATTATATATGTTTACTTTTACTTCTCCACTTGTCTACTGAGTGTGAAACATTTACTGAGTTAATAGATTACCTCTTAACCATTGAGATATGACAGCTCTATTGAGACACAGATCACCCACTTAAACTGTACAGTTCAGTGGTTTCAGAGGTGTGTAGCCAGCAGTGTAATAGACTTTAGAAAATTTTCATTATCCCCCTCCCCAAAGAACTCTCATGCTCATTGGCAGTCATCCCTCATTTCTTCCTTTCTCCAAATGCTCTGACATGGAACCCACTGATATATTCTATCTATTTATTTATTCTGGACATTTTATATAAATGAGATCACACAAGGTGTGGGGGTTTTTTGTACATGAGTTATTTCTCTTCCTGTTATTTTATAGGCTCATCCATGTTATAGTGTGTATGAATATATAATATTAGGATAATATTCTACTACAGGAATAGGTTCTAGTTCATTTGTCCACTCAGATAACTGAGCATTTTATATTTAGTTTCTTTTTTAACTATTTTCATGAATGTACACAAGTTTGGGTGTCATATACCTCTAGTTCGCTATTGTTCTATGAGTCCTGAAAGTAGAACAGGTAGGAGGAATAGTTCCAATGGGAGTTATGTCGATGTAGCTCAGCAATGCCCAGCCTGGAAGTGTCATTTTTTTATAGATGCATTAAGTTCATCTTCTGTAGCTCATTGTGGTCTCATTTGCCAGACTAGTGACCCTCCTGGATCAGGCAGAACCAGAATTTTAATCTTTGTCCACTCTTAAGGGATTACCATGAAATATGACCTCCTAGAAGGCTTGGAAAATTATCAGCCCTGTATCTGTGGGGAACACAAACCAGCTGCTCAGTTTGGTTAGTAGCTGGCTCATATGGAACTCCTTCTTATAGGTTTTCCTTCTCCAAACAACGGCCCAAGTTTAGCCTCATGGTTGCCAGCCCCTTTAATTAGGTCCTTCATTTTATAGTCTGTTATTTGCCTGGTGTCTGGCTGTGATTGGAGAGCCATTTTCTTCCTCCAAACTCAACAATTTAGTGAGATGTTTTATAGAATCCAATAATTCATCTGCCCCACGAAAAATCAGAGTCGTGTGTGTGTGTGTGTGTGTGTGTGTGTGTGAGAGAGAGAGAGAGAGAGAGAGAGAGAGAGAGAGAGAGAGAGAGAAGGGGGAGGGGGGAGATGTCATGGAAAGACATGGCACACTGAGAGGAAATTGCCTTTAAAATAGAACCCTGAGTTGATCAAGCTAAGAACAAAAGTCTCCACTTTCCACATATAACTTCTTTTATGTCTTTTTAACTGCAAAAATGACCAAAGGCTCTTGAAATATAATGACATTGTTAAATGGTCCTTTGATGGCTTTCTATGATACCAATAGTTCCAACTGAGAACATCATTACTTAAATTCAAGGGGACACAGAACAATTTTATTCTAATTTGCTGAATAAACCTGAACTTTGCATGTAGAATGCCTGTCTTGACTTATAGCATAAGCAATATTAGGCTGTTCCAAGTTTGGCTTCAGCAAACCCAAAGTGTCCTAAGAGGTTGTCTTTAAAATCACAACCTGGGCTTGAAATTCTGTTCCCCTGGAATTAAACCCCATTCTGATTTTCAGGCATCGTGAATAAAGATCAGGTCCAGGAAGCTAGCCTACCCAGTATATAATTATGACTCTGTGGGACCATGGATAAGTAACTTAACCCGTCAAAGCTAGCTTTTACCACCTATAAAATGGGAATGATCACACTGCTCTGTGTGATTGTTGAGAGGACTCAGTAGGTGGGCAGACTTGTGTTTGTTATTACTATCCTACCATCCATTCACCCATGGCTATTGACCCAACTCAGATAATATACCCTCTGTGAAGTTTTGCCTGTATGTTTGTCTTGACCCCTACTGTGTGCACAGTACTAAATATAGTGTTCATCCACAATGGATGCTGAAGAAATATTTGTTAAATGAGTAAGCAAAGGAGTGCCTTTTCCCATTTAGGAGCAATCCACAGTTCCTCTATGCTTTTAGATCACTTATTTTATGGCATTTCCCATGTTTAACCTTCATTGTAATTAATTATTTTTTAAACACAATTCTCTTATCCAGATGGTCACTCCTTGGAGAGTAGCACCTGGGCCAATTGTTTTGTATTTCCTGTGAAACCTTGCATGGAGGGCTATAAATATTTGGTAAATAATTAATCCTGTTTGGAAACTATGGTCTTAAACCATTAATCTAGTCTTATTTTTTAATTAGATATAAACACAGAGGCACATACATGCCACACTCCTTCCTTCCTTTCTTTTCCTTCCTTCCTTCCTTCCTTCCTCTTTCAAAGGAAGTGATAAAGGTAAAATTTGAGGAGGTAGGCAACAGTGGGAGCCAGAGTCTAGTAATAAATAAAAATATGAGTCCAGTTCAAAGATTAGCTTGGTGTTAAAGTTGTATTGAAGTTTAGTAATTTCTGAAATATATAGGCTTCATTCTGTTTAGTACTCCTTCAAGTGTACTTGATGCTTTATTAAATAAAAAATGAAAATAAAAAACCCCCCTTAGTGCTATCTGGAAAGTCATGGGTTACTTGAATTTGCTTTTGGGCTTGTAAGGCAGTCACTGTTTCAGTCACTGGATTGGCTAATGGGTAGGAATGCTGTGACAGTCTGGTGGGGAACTGGGATCTGTCTTTGTTGAGCATGACTAGTCACAGCAAATGAGGAGTCACTTGGGTAGTAGCCTAACATATGAGAAAAAGATTAATCCACAGTACAGGTTGGGCTCCTTTCTGGATTTTCAAAAGAAAAGCCTCAGGTTAAAAGGAGATGGAGGTCAACTGGTACCCAAGAAGATCTCCTTACTTATACTATAATCAGGTAACTTATTCTATAATCAGGTTGGAAGTAGAGAGGTGAATGGTATTGCAATTATTCATGCATAGAACCATATAGTATATCTTGGTGAGTAAAGATCACTTTGCTCTGAGGGCCCAGGCCCTGCTCCAAATGATGTGACAGACTTTGAAGACCCCCCCATGGAAGCAGGAGCAGAAAAGGGATGGGATATGGGGCTGGAGAGTCAGGGGAGGAGGGGAGGAAGAGGAAACTGGGCTTGGCATGTAAAACAAGCTTGTTTCAAGTTTAAATTAAAAAAAAAGGGGAAAAAAGATGACTTTACTCTTTGAATTTATGGATTATATATACTCTGAAGTTTTAGTAAATTGGTACAATTTATAAACTATGCATTCCCATGCTAAGTTAAATTCTATTACATCCCCAGACATTAAGTCAATGAATGGTTATTTCTCATTTGGCTGGCAAAACTGGGGGTGGATTCTCTACTGTGAATGTTCATTCAAGGCTCCAGACTCATTCTGTCTTGTTGCTCTACCCTTCCTTATGGCCTTGGAGTCCTTTACTAGTTCTTGAATCTAGTCAGCAGTTCAAGAATGTGAGCAAGTTGAATGTAGGGAATGTGAAGGCAAGATTTTGTGGGCTAGGATGGTAAATGGTCCTCATTGCTTATAACTATATTCTACATTGGCCAACTTCAGTTCATAAGGCTGCTTAGAGTTACAAGGAGGCTGGGAAATGGAATCTGTTAATATATACAAAGGGTAAGCAACTGTTTTGGTGGAAAACTAGTCAATCTCTGCACATAAAAAGCAAATTGGAAACTTTCCTACTTGGTTACCATAAGGAAGAATAGGGTATTTTACTGTCAGTTGGAAAATATTTTCTTTACTAACTACTATCAATATGTACTAAGGAAGCACCCACAACTGAAAATACCAAATAGTTTTGTATTGAGCATGTAGTCTAAGTCAGACATGATGTAAGAAATGGAAATCATTGTAACAAACACACACACAATCCTAAAGTAGTCCTTGCTCCTTTGAATCCAGTATCTGTAAGAAGATGCAACTAAATGAACAAATTTCCTATGCCGTAAGGACCATGTGAAGGCAAGGCAAGGGGCCATGGGAGCTTATAACAAAAGAATAGGCTAATCTGAAAGCCCAAGAAGCTTCCAGAAAGATTTGGCATTTGTGCTGAGACTCCCAGAGGAGACTTAAAGTTGGCTAGTTAAAGGGAGGCAGAACAATGTGTGTCAGAAACCAGGGCTAGCCCAATGGTTCTCGGCCTTGCTCTACTTGACCAATTATAACCTGGGTGGGGTGGAAAGCAGTGGAGCAGACCCAAGCATTGATTTTGTCATAATTTTCACAAAAGCATCCATGATGATGTGCAGCCAGGTCAAACATCATTAGAGTGTAGTTTTAAACCCAGATCCAGGGGAGGAGAGTGTCCATCTATGGTACATGAGAGACTGAAGGCCCTTAAAAGGATGGATAGCTGGAGGTTCCTACAGTGAGATGGAGAAGAAAAAGGGTAGAGATGTTTAGCTAGGCTTCTTAAATAGTATTGCTTCTGTGTGCAGAGAGGATTCATTTCTCTTTAGAGCTCTTAGCCTGGTGGATGTTCCCTAACAATGAGATTCCTCCCACAGAGTTAATTGTCCTCTGCCCTTACATATAGTGATTTGGGGGAGACATAGATAAGAGTGAGGTTAGGGAACTGTAAAAATCAGTCCCTTTTTCTGACATTCAAAGCATAGAAGAACCACATTTCAGGCCCTGCTTTAAGTCAGAGTTAGAATTTACTGCAATGGCCCCTCTTCCTGTGTACACCTGAAAGGACCAGCATGGGAAGTACAAGTAGAAATGGACATGCTGGATGGAAGGACTTCTGTATCTTCACTTTTATAGCTAAATGGTTCTTCCAGTCTCACACTTTATGAGATGCTACATAGAAGAATCCAAGAAAATGGGCCTCCTGGACAGATGGAAGGTAGAGATCAGGTAAGAAAGCAAAGGAGAAAGATTTCCACCATCTTCACTCCAACGGAATGCCTTTTAACCCCATGTGAACATTGTGGGGTTTCTTGACCTTCTAAATTAACTTTGAAGCTTAAAAACAAAAAAGAAAAAAGAAGGAAATTCCTCGTCTTCCTGTCTGTCTCACCTCAGTTCCAGAAGGTGATCTGGATGGAGGTAATACACTGGCAACCTTTTTCCTTTTTTGAAATCCATTAATTACCAATCTGAGAAGAGCTGTGTCTAACCTTTCTTCTCCAGCTGCTGGTGGCAGTTTCTCGGAGTTGAACAAAGATTTTCCAGGATCAAAGTCAATGGGACCATAGCAGTTATTTGTTTAGAGAAGGCAGCAAATATTTGGAGACTCCAAAAAATTAGCGGCTAGGCCACCTGTCTGGATCCAGGCTTGGTTCCAGTTCTGATCCTGAATCTCTCTGAGGAAGCTGAGGCTTCAGTTACTCCCTTCCCAGCTACTTTCAACCATGAACTGTTTGCTGCCTGACTCATACTCTGTTCTCCTGGAAAATGTGTATTCTCTCCCACTCTGTATTACACAAGGAGAATAGGAATACATAGAAGGCAGGCTTTGGAGAGTAGTGAGCTACTAAACCAGCAGTTCTCAACCTGTGGGTCACAACCCCTTTGGCAAACCTCTGTCACCAAAAACATTTACATTACATTTCTTAACAGTAGTAAAATTACAGTTATGAAGTAGCAACCAAAACAATTTTATGGTTGGGGGTCAGCATGGCATGAGGAACTGTATTAAAGGGTCACAGCATTAGGAAGGTTGAAAACCACTGTCCTAAACCCTTGACCTGGTCCATCCTTTGTAATGTACCCTATGCTCAGTTCATATTACTTGTCATCTCAACTCATTCTTGCAATAGCTCTTTCTACAGATGAGGGAACAGGGTTCAGAGAATTTGGCAACTTCTCCAGGTCAGCCACTCAGAAGAGTACAATTCCTCATATTTGGGGAGCACTTTCTGCATGCCAAGACTATTTGAAGCATCAGACACAACAATCTTCTCAACTACTCATCATTCCTAAGGATAGTGGGTACCCATCTCAATCTATCATATGGAGAAACTGAGACACAGGCAAGGTGTAAATGTTTCTCAAGTTATAGCCTGAGCAGTTACTTTACCTTTCAACACTTCATAGTTTACCATCTCCTGAATGCTGGTAACCAGTAAGCTGGTTACTTTTTCTTGTGTCATGTATGCCCCTCCTTCCCTCCTTTCCATTTTCTTTCTTTCCACCATTCAACAGTAGCTATGGAAGATGGCAACATGAAAACTTCAAACAATCATATATGGCACAGAGAGAATAACATGGGGCTAATGGCGATGTACAGCTAGATGCCGAAGTGAGTGTCTCTAAGAGGTCAGTCAAGAAGACGATGGATGAGGCTTGAAGAGCACATTATAAATTTCATCAATGACTTTGAGCTCACTGAATGCAGTGGGTCTCAAACTTGAATGTATTTCAGAATCCACCAGACTTAGAAGAACTCTTCTTGCCTAGAATGCTGCAAGTTCATCAGTTCAATTTCCAGCACTGAGCTAAAACAAAACAAAAACCCTGGAGAACTGTTTCTAGCACAGATTCCTTGACTCTCTGCAGCCCAGAGTTTCTGAGTCAGCAGGTCTAGAATGAGATCTGAGATTGTAGTACTAATAAGCTCCCACTAGAGAGGTTTCAGGGGCCAAATCTCAAAAGCCACTGACTTAAACAATAGGTAAGATTTTAAAGAGTGCCAAGAACACAAGAAAATGAGTGTGAACTGTGTATTCATCGGGCCAGGTTAAGGACACTTGTTAATGTTTTGGTGGCACAACACAATGCATTTCTTCTTCCCTGCTCACAATACAATTCATTGTCTATTGAAAAGAGAGTGTTCTGCTGCATGTAGTCATTCTAGAGCTTGGGGTCCCTCCACCCTGTAGGTTTTCCACTCCCTGGGACCTTACATTCCTCTATTGGGAACATCTTAATCTAGCAGTAGATAAGGGAAAAGAGTGTGGAAGACTGTACAGTTTTCATAATTTAGACTTAATGGAGAAACATGATTTCTGTACATTTGCCATTGGCCAGAACTCTCTTATAGAGACTTTTTTTTAGCTGCAAAGGAAACTGGGAAATGTGTTCCAGCCATATGCTTGGGGAGAAAAGGAAACCGAGTGAATATGTCTCTGGTCTTAACACATCCCATTTGAAGATCTACTTGGAATGTGGTTTGATTGGATTAGAATGTTCTTGTTGAGAATAAATGTTTCATGCACTCCCAAGAAAATCTTCTGTATATTCTTCAGGTCATCAATTATCATGTCATTATAGCGCAGCTGTGGAATGGGGGGAAAATCATTAGAATAAAGCTCAGACATTCCTTATTCAAAAGCAGAATATTGGCTGTAATGTTATAACTCACCAGTACCTATTTTTTTCCTGCATAAATATTGGGTAAAGTTACAGAAAAAATTCCTAGTCTAGCTATAAAGCATATAACAACAGATATTTTCTTGTGTTCTCTGAACACATATGGACAGACAAAACCAAGCTTTGTTGGAAGAGTAAGCCTCTGTATATAGATGGCCATGGGGTTCAGTTTTCAAAAGAAGAGAGCACAACTTTTCTTTCAGTTGTTCTGAAGGTGTGGGGTATTACTGCCTCAGATTGACCATGTGAAACTAGACCAAGCCAGCAAGGCCCTGCCTTGGAGGAACATGAGACCCAGACCTCAAGATCTATTAAGTACTTGGTTTTTGGCGTCATACTGCCTGCAGTCAACACAATTATCCAGTTAGGCAACTTTCAAATAGGTGTTGTCTTAGTCCCCTTATGTGCAAATGGAGATAATCATATTATTTTTTGCACTGGGTGTTATGTCAATGGAATTAGAAAGTCAAGGGCTATTTGGGAGATTTCCTAGTCATATGTGGCATCCTCTTAGTGTCAAGACTTGATATCCATATGAATGGGAAAGTTTTAAGCATATGAAGTTATTTTATTTGGTTTTAGGATGGCCATCCTGGACCTGCCAGAACTCTGACCTCTCCCCACAATCCTATTGTCCATTAATGATTCTATGGACCCAAACTTATGATAATAGACTGAATGAGAAGATGGCCAGGACTTCTCTGAATTCTTTTGCAAAGTTTTTCCTAAATGTTTGAGTGGTGGGCCACCACTTGAGTAAACCCAGATTGTGATAGAGGTGCAAGTGTCCCTACCTTCATCACGGCAGTAGCGATGCCCCACCCTGTCCTTGCACAATTTCCCCTAATTCCACCTTGCTGCTTGTTTGCTTCACTCTGGGCCCCTTAAAAGCTTTTCCTTCTCCCTCACTCAAATGGTGTAACTGTGAGTGATTGAAACCACATTTTTATATGTGTCAAAATCAGTTCAATCCTTAGAAAGAAATCATAATATAAATTGGATCATATATCCTAAGTAGATGCCACCAGCTAATTCATTTGTTAAATTGTTGAGCTACATAGGATTAAGCGAGTGTTTATTCTTAAGCAGTTACATGTGGGTCTCATTAATACACATACTCTGGTGTGGCTTGGGCTTAATATCTTGTCAAATAAAGGAGCTCATAGAAAGCCCTTGAAAACCACCAAACTGCAGGGAGCCATTACTTCCCCAGTGAAATCAGCCTCACTAGTGGTTAATGGGATGGGCTGGAGGGCTGGCTGGTTTTCTGTGAGTTGATGTTCCTGAAACCTGGTGTCATGTACTTCCATTGGCATCTCTCTAAATCAGAGGAGGAAAAAACAGGGGTTTCATGTATAAAAGGGATATAGAATTGGAATCCCATTGTGTCAAATTAGACATAAAGAACTAGAAAACCCATATATTTTGGAATATCTCTGCTCATTATCAAAATGCACTCATTAAGTTTCTTGCAGCTTCAGGTACTAGTCTAAGCAGGTCAAGGGCCAAGAACACTAGCAGCTCCCATCCTAACCCTAATGTTTAGAATCTATTTTCATGTGCAATTTAAGCACTTTACAGCTTATCAGATGGGCCAGGCAGTGGTGGTGCTTGCTTTTAGTCCCAGCACTTGGGAGGCAGAGGTAGGCTGATCTCTGTAAGTTCCAGGCCATCCTGGTCTACAGAGCAAGTTCTAGGACAGCCAGGGCTACATAGTGAGATCCTGTCTTGAAAGAAAAGTTTATCGGATGCTGACCTAAGCAATTTGTTCTCAATATTGGATATAGTTGGGAGTTTTGGTGCTACTCTGTGTTTAGTGCTGAAAATTGAACTCAGGGCTTTTCACATGATAAATATATGCTATAACCCAGAGCTACACCTCTAGACCCCAAACTGGAGGGATTAGAAATGCTGATGCCTGTCTCCCCACTCCTAAATATTCAGAAGGAAGTGGTATAAAGAATGCCTGGGTATCACACCAGGTTGATTTTAATATGCAACCAATATGGGGAAGCTCTACTGTAGGTATTAACTCACTTTTTCCCCAGTTTTAGTAAAGATTGTAATGCTGTAAGTGATTGTGAGGATTTGAAGAAGCAGCTCTCAGAACTACAGTCACCCAGATACTTCTCCTCATTAACCCTCTATGCATTTCTTTCTGCTCTTCTTGACTTCCTACTTTTCAACCTCCATGGGAGTGAGATTGGGGGACTGTGGTGCTGAGAAGAGTTTGGGGATGCAGAGAACTCCTTGCTGGTTGTCCTCATGCTTTGTAACATTACAGCCGAGAGCATTATGTGGTCCCCATTTAATAACGTTAATCATGTTTGGGGGTATTGCCTGCCTGTAGGAGCCTATGTGTGGGGAAGAATGAGTTCCTAGAAAATGCTTCCTTCTTGGGAAATGCTTCCTTTGTCTTGTGCTGACAATCAGGCTTATATTGTGTCTATGAAATTTCAGCTGTGTGTCATTGGCAGAGCCCCAAGGGCACATCAAATGTTTCCCTTGGCCATGATGATTACCTTTTATAACAGGAAGTTAAGTGTTTTGAGACAGGACCCCTAGGCCAGACAGCCCACATGAGATGGCAGAGCCTCATTTCTCACATTTCTTTCCCACCAAGTACAGCTAGAAACCCTGGAAATAGCACAGAAAGCAAAATAATGCTGACTGTCTACTTACCCCAAGACTGACTCCAGCCAGATCTTCTGGCAGCATAGCGTTATTTTGTCTCGTTTTATATTTTAATTAGATAGAACCATTTGCCTTCATTTTTTTAGAAGTGCCTGACTTCTACTCAGTATCATGCTTTCAAGAGTCATGCTGTTGGTTGAGTGTGGTTGCAGTCATTCCTGTAGTTGTCTGCCTCAAACTTGTATGTGCTGCCAGTTTGTGTCTGGGGAAAGTCTCCATGATGAGAAGGTCTCCATGCATTTCTGAAATGAAGGTTAATATTAATCATCTATATCCTGTTATCTGCTTCTTTTCAATAAGGGATATTTTTTAATTAAAATGTATTTTATAGTGTGTGTGTGTGTGTGTGTGTGTGTATGTGCACATGCGTGCACGCTTGTGCACATGCTCATGCATTCTTGGGATGGGGCCAGTGTGTATGTCACAGAACAAACTTGTGGGAGTTGGTTCTCACCTTATACCATTTGTGCTTCCAGGGGTCCAACTCAGGTAGTTAGGCTTGGTGGCAAGTGCATTTACCTGCTGAGCCATCTCACTGGCCTGAAGCAGCTGATTTTTTTCTTTTTTCTTTTCTTTTCTTTTCTTTTTTTTTTTTTTTTTTTTGTCATCAATTCAGTTTTAAGTTGGCATTGTTTCCTCTTGTCTGCCAGACCAAAAGAGAAACTATATTGGCTAAGCACTGAGGCCAAAGGATTCTGAAAAGCGTATCTTTCACTTTTATTAATTGGCTAAATTCTCCCTCCCCTCCCTTCCCTCTCCCTTCTCTCTTCCCCCTTCCCCTCTCTTCCTTCTCCTCCTTCTTCGCCAAAGGGGATTGAATGTTATCTAAGTTCCTGATTTCTAAACTTCGATGTTTATTGTCTTCCTAACAAAATCCTCCTTAAAAGTGGATCACTTGGCAGTCTCTTTGGTTAGCATTTCCCAGTTCATGTGCACATGTATATTATACACACACACACACACACACACACACACACACACACACACACACAGTGCTGGACATAACTTAGCAGGTCTTTTAAGGTCACCACTGTTCCATTCCCATGACCACGCCACAATTGTTGAACTGAGTTTTAAGACAGAGTTTGAATTATCTCCTTCTGAGCCTCTAGTGGAAAAGAACAGTGCATTTCCATCCCATAGTAACCTCCTGGATGAGATAGTGAAGAAAAATATGTCAGAGGATATTTTTAATTATACTAAGATCCACTTTAGTAGGAATATTTCCTACTCATAGCATCTTTGCAAATTTTCATTGCTGTCTAGAAAAAAAATAATCTTTAGAGTTGTCAGACACATTTTTTAAGAGGCAAGATCACTTGAAACTTCCCAGTGCCATGTCTGTATTTCTCTCTAGTCTTACAAACTTGGACAGAAATGTCATGAACTTCTAGAAATGGACAGAATTGCTAAGGTGATATTTTGGGTGACTTGATTTTATCCATGGTGTTTCCAGTGACTAATTTAACTCCCTTTTTTATTTCATGAAGACTACCACAGTTTGGGGCATATGAGTCAAAGCTCCCAATACTATTTTATGGCCATATGTGAATTTTAGCTTCCATAATATCATCTCAGAATAAATGAACCCAGAATGGACGTGGTGTGTGTGTGTGTGTGTGTGTGTGTGTGTGTGTGTGTGTGTGTGTGTGTGTGCATTTGTGTGTGTGTGTATGTTTGTGCATGTGTGTGTGCATGACATTTGTATTCTCCAGACCTATTCATGGCAAATGTGTTTCTTATGAATGAGGTTCCTTGATTTACACATCCTTTAGTTTGATCTTTTTCACTGCTTTTTAATGAGCAGGAGCTTTCTAAGAGATTTTGGAGCGTTCTTTCTACCTATATCCCAAGAAGAAGTGAGACAAAGGCACATATGTGTTCATATGCATATTTGTATGAAAGTATCCATCTGTGTAATTTATGTACACCTACATATGCAATGATATGTTTATGTTTGTTTCAGGTTTGCATATGCACAATGTACATTGTTGGTCTATTTTGTATGCTTCAGATAATTCTGAAAACTCTAAGGATGTTTTCTAGACAGTAGTAATGGTAATGGTAACAGTAATGATATAAAGTTAATTTTAAGATGTATTGTGTTTCAGATATTATTCTAAGTATTTAATCATTATAACACCTAATACAGCAGGTGCTTGAAATTCTTCTTGGTTCTTACATGTATGCCTTAAAGAAGTTTAAATGTTTTTCCTTAGTAAGATCTTTTCTTATTACAAAGAGTTATTGGCCAGGGCCTGGGAAGATGTCTTAGTGTGTAAAGAACCTGCTGTGTAAACATGAAGACCTGAGTCTAAATGCCTTGCACTCATATAAAAGTTGAGCATAGGGGTGTGCATCTATAACCCCCACTAGCCTCATTTTTTTCAAATGAAGATACTGAAGCAAAGAGATTTTTCTGAAGTTACCTGGCTAGAGAGTGGCAGAGACTGCTGTCCATACCTCTTACCTTGCATTGAAAAGGCATAATCTACAGGAAATAAAACCTCATTTTGCATGAGATAATGCTGACTCTTGATATGATGCAGGTCATTTCTCCATGGTGGTGGGCCTGATAGAGTACTGACAGAGGAGAAACACTTGTGGATTTAGATAAAATTGGGAACTTTGGGCAGTAGTGCCCATGCATTAGTGCACAAGTGTGGCATGATGGTATCTTTGGAGACCTATTATCTTCTGTAGGGTCCCTTTTCTGCTATCTATTATTATGTATTACGTTACATATATATGAGAAAAATCTAATATCCTTTATCATTTTCCATCTCTCCTTTTTATTTCCTGGGTCTCTGCTATAACATGCTTAATGACATTTCTGAGGATTAGAGAAAGAGAAAATAGGTGTATCTGTTACATGAAGTTCAAAAATCACCAAAACTCACCTTCGGTCATACAGGTTAGAAAAGTAGTTTTCTTACCCTAAGATAGGGTAATCACTAATTCCTTATTATATCACAGAGTCTAATTTAATATATTTGAAAATTCCTCTAGCTATATTCTTCCTATTTACACTTTTCTGTTTGGAGATAACATCTCAATAGAAAATAATTTTAAAAAATCCTCTAAATTGCCCTTTAGCATATTGTAGAAGCTGTCCCAGGAACATCAGGGGAGAGGAGCAGAACCACTCAAGTCAGATTTAAAAGAAAACTCATTTGGGAATTTACAGATCTTATAGCTTTTAATCGGTAAGCATCGGGTGTTACTTCTAAGAAGTTATAATTGCTTATACTGAGCGGACATTAATTTTACCACTCATTTTCTTCTATAGTTTCATGATTTGTATTTTGGTCTCTAATACTCTTGAGCATTTATGTGTTTGCTTCACCTTCGTTTGATCCTGGCTCTGCCTTTTAAAACCATTGCTGTTGCTGCTGCTGCTGTTGCCTCTCACAGGTTCAGAACGATTTACAAATGTTTGAGCTGAGAAACAAAGACAGAAAATGGGGGACATGGTCTGGTTTGTTGCAAACGCTTTTTTTATGCCAAGCTTCTGGGAATGGTATTTGGGCCAGCTTTGCTATCCTAATTGGAACCATAGCTCCTTGGATTACCTTTGGATTGTGAACTTCAGTGTCTGCCACCCGGCAAGAGCCATTTCACACTGGGACACAGTGTACCAGGAGTCTTAATTCCTATAAGGAAGAGTAGTAGAGCTCTGTAATCAGTTTGAATAACACTGAAGGGTAGTAGCAAATCTCTAATTTTCTATAGCATTTATACTTTCCACCATTCTCTTACTGCCTCCTCCCAGCTGTGCCTAACAGTGGTTGACAGTTTACTGTGTACCTGATGCCACTCTAAACATTTTGCATGTGTTAGTTCATTTAATCCTTACTAACTCTGTAAGCTGGCATTGCTATTGTCCTTTATAGACAAATTATGTGGCAAGGGAGGAAGAAGTCAGTTGGTCAGCATCACAAAGCTGATTCCAGAGTCTGAGCTCTTATCTTTCCACTATCTAAATAAAATTGATTTTCTGATGAGGTTATTGTCTCAAGTTCCTGCTCCAATTCCTATTCTCTATCACCACTGCCTCCACCTTGCTGGGGATGTACACTAGAAACATTCTTTTTGCTAGTTTTTTTGAGATTGGATTGTCTAACGTTTCTCAGGCTATTCTTGAATTCCATGCAGCTTAGGCGGGTCGTAAACCTGCTATATAGCCACAGATGACCTTGAACTTCTGATTTTCTTGTCTGTGCCTTCTGAGTGCTAGGATAAGTGTGTTCTGCAATTCAAGATTTATGCAGTGCTGGGAACCAGTGCATACTTGGAGAAGAGTAGATGCTATGCAAGTACACAATCAACTGAGCTATGTTCCCAGATCCTAAAACACTCTTATATATGAATGTCAAAAAATGCCAAACCTCTAATGGGTGTCTATTACATGTCAGTTGCAATGCCAGTTCCCTTCACACAGTTGTTTATTGCATTCAATCTTGGAATTCTCTGTGAAATTCAGATTGTCACTCTCATTTTACAGACAGGGAAATTGAGGCCTGACTTAGCAACTTGTCTAGGTTTCTATTATTAATCAGAGATGGGGTGCATATAGATCATCTATCTCCAGTTCTATGGCATACCTCAGATGATCTGTCTCATATAATGTGCATCTCATCCTTTGTTGTGTTTCAGTGTTCTACCTGCCCTGCTTCCATTTTAGTTCAATCCTCAGGAGCAGATGCTATGACCCATAGTAGTTCACAGTCAATATTCAGTGGGCTGAATGACTTTTTTAACCATTATTGTATGAAAAGATTTAATTTAATCATTTCCTATGAGGTTTTGGATCTGCTTCATTATTTTCCTCTTAACAGCTATGACTAGATCGTTAAACTGCATCATTAAATTGCTATTTTATGTCCCATGGCTTCTTGTAGAAATTTCACTCCTTGATTGATTCAACAAATATTTGTTAAGTATATATTATAGGACATTTTACTATGACAAGCCCTCGTAAAAGAAGGCAGATCAAGACAAAGCCTGCAGAACAGAGGCCATGTGTTCAAGAAACTTATGATTTAACTTGAGGGAAAGCCACATACATGAATGATTGCTGGGAATGTGGTTCTGGTGTTCTGAGAAGTGGGTGAAAAGGTTTGTGAGGGACACTTTACCCAACTATTTCCACTCTTACAAGATAGTAAAAAGGCTTCCCCAAAGGAGAGGAAGGAAATGAGGAACTTCTAGTACCAAGTTAGTGAAAACAAAAATACGATATCCTCCACAGTCTGAACTTCATTCACAAAATTTTACTATGGTAACAGGTTCTGAAAACTTTATAGAGAAGAAAAGTGAAGGGTCTGTACTGATGGGGCCTGGATGCTTTGTGTGGACAGGAAATGGGAACTCTAAGGCAAAAGAAATTGGAGGCATTCTATGTAGAGAATAAGAAGTAAAGGTTTTGTGAGGAAGAAATGGAGTCTTGAAAGGAAACTGGAGACTTTGCAGAGAGAAGTCTCAATCTGAGGGCACCCTAGGGACCCCATAGTCAAGCCTACCGTCTTTATCACATTGTTGGTACTCTCTAGTCTACCATTAGTTTTTTGCTCATATGAGCCTGAGTTAAAGTTTGTGCTTTTACCTGTATTTTCTGTCAGCCTTGACTTCTACTTGCCTTCTTCTTGCAGTATACCCCATTTTATATTCTCCAGGAAAGCATAAGAGGGAGGCCATATAATTCAGTTTGCTGATTATCAATGTCAAGCTACACCATTGGCTGCTTGCTAGCCAATACTTAGGCTACTTTTGAATTCAAAATTCATCCTCGGTACAATAAACTATCACATAAGAATAAACAGAAACATATGGTCCTAAAACATGACCCCAAAATCTCACCCTCCTGTACCTTTGTCCTTCCTGGGGTGTAGTAGATTGGATGTAATAGCTGTTTTATCCAGGGATGTGTCATGGGAGGCCTGATCACTGACTGAGAAAATTAGTTTAATGTCTATAGAAATAATGTCATGGATAATAAGTGAGAAAATTGGGAAATTCCATCAGTCTGTCTCTTCAAATGCCCATTGGTAGGTCCCTGCATACCTTGCTTTGGGGTTGTTTTGTTGTGTTTTGTCATGCTTGTAGTGTCATGCTCTAGCCCTTTATCTTTCCCTCACTGTCAGCAGTTCAAAGTGTTACTTTAGTATTTATGGGATGTCTTCCCTCTACAGTGAAAGTTGGCTGTTAACAAATGATCTCATTGGTTTTGAGAGCTAATCTCATTCTTCTTCAATCCACTCTGCTTGCTAGTTTTATGTCCATTTGCCACAGGCAAGAGTTAAGTGGCAAGAGGGAACATCAAATGAGAAAATGACCCATCAGATTTGAGTGCATTTTCTCGATTAGTGACTGACGTAGTTTGACATAGCTCACTGTGATTGGTGCCATTCCTGGGTTGGTGGTCCCTGATACTATAACAAAGCAAGGTGAGAAAACTCCAAGGAACCAAAAACAAGCAGTAACCGTCGGTCTTCCATGGCTCTGCATCCCTGCATCCCTGTCTCCATGTTCCTGTCCTGTTTGAGTTCCTGCCCTGACTCCCTTGGTTGGATGATGGACTACAAGCTGTAAAGTGAAATAAACCTTTTCCTCTCCAAGCTGTTTTTTTTCATGGTCTTTATCACAAAATAAAAGCCACAGCTAAAACACATACGTGTGACTCTCTCTGGGATAAGGGTTGACCTTAATCAAGAGTCCACTAGTCCCTCACTCAGAGAGTCGAGGATCAGGATTTCTGGAAAAAAATGCTATCTTAAGTTTCACCAAACTGTAACTGACATTTACCATTTCCTTCAATTGCAAATAAAGACACAAATCTGTACTTTCAGTTGCTCCTGTGATTAGTTGCCACTACTATAAATAATCCATGTTTCTGTATAATATTATACAGTTTCTGGATAATCTCAAAATATGCTCATTACTGCTTCAAAATCATTGTGATATAAGACTCCCTACTAGACCTTATTATGTAAAGTATTTGTAAACAAGCATATTTATTGTTCTATTTAAAATTTGCTCTTCAGTATATGGACAATTATACTGTGATATAGTTTGCTTTATAATTTTCTACTTTTATGCATTTCAAGGAATGATTCTTAGAAGGGATCCTTAGGCTTCATACTTTGCCTAAAGGAACTATCATTAATGTCAAAGAAAATGTCATTATTCTCCCACTCTAAGGCATTATCCTGATACACTACTCATCATGGAGGCTGCTGTACACTGTGGGCTCACCAATATATTGGTAATTCTATGCTGTATATTAGTCTAAAAACAGAAAAGAATGCAGCTGAAATTGTACAGTGCTCCTGGGGTGGGTGAATCAGGTGATTTGTAGTCAAAGGACAAAGCTATTCAAGGTAGAAGAGCAGCTTAAGTAAGGGGTTAGGGCCCCTTTAATTAAAGCCACCCTGTTATGCACATCCCATGGTATGTTTAAGAATGTGCTTCATGGAGAACAGATCTTGTCTGGTATTAGTAAGCCACACATGTCTTACATTATGGAATAATATGAGACCTTAGTTTGCTGACTCTCTTCTTGCTTAAAAGGAAGTAGAACGGGCAATTTTTATGTAGAGGCTAAAGTCTGGGTGAGTCCTGTTGATTTATAGAGCATTTGATATCACTGGAGTGTATTATACTGAGTTAGCCAGACTTTCCCCACTGGACATCCAAGTAAAGGAAGCTTCTGGGTAGATAGGCTGAAGGAATCAATTTAGGGCAGAAGTGGTCACAGAGGCCATGGACTGGAGTAATTTGAGAAGCCCTCATGGATATCATTTTGTTAGGGTCTCCAGCCCCAGCCAATTCCGTGTGGAAATCCATGAGGCCCTCTCCATACCTGTAGTCAGCACTACTGACTCCTTATTATGATCACAAGTGGTCCATCACCTATTCTGCTAGTTTGGAGTTTTTTAGTAGTTTAGCAGATGAAAATTGGCTTGAAGGCTGAGGAGTAAAGAGCACATACCTGGAGACTCTGTTTCTAACTTGTACTGTCCCAGTGGCAGCTGGGTGATCTTGGATGAACCATTTGGCCTTTGAGTCTTTCACCCTCTCTTGCATAAATCTGATGTTAAGTTTCCTGTTTAGAATGCTCATGAACATGAACGAATATGGAAACACTTGGAGATGAGCAAAGGTTTATGAAACCAACAAGAGACTCTCATAAGGTACCCATGGGCTCCATTACTCAAACGTCGTGGTAATTTTGGCTTGTTATCTTTCTTTTGGGTGTTCATAAAAGAGAAGAAACAGAGGGGCTGAAGTTATTTCCATGTCTGCAGTAATGATAGTGATAATCTGCCAAGGTACAAGGGAAAGACTTTAATTTTGTGTTTGCTTAGAAGATGCTCTGTGTTGGTTTCCTTCTGAGCTCCAGGAACAGAGATGAGAGAGATTGTTCGGTTTCCTTTTATTCATGGGTCTCATTTAGCCACCTTACTGTATCTTTTGTATAATGGAAAGAACATTGATAAAAGTGAAGAGCAAAACAAAATTCCCCTCTTTGAGTCATCTCTCTACTATTTCCACTAGGGGCTGGCTTCCCCAGTACATTAGCTATTTTATCATTGCTATGGCAAATGTACTTAACAAGAGCAACTGAAGGAAGAGAAGGTCTGGGGGAACACACCTTGTTGCAAGAGCATGAGGCAGCTGGTCATTTTCAGGGTAGGTACTCCTATTTCAGTCACACCCTGTTGAAAATGGCCTCATCTGCACACCCAGAGTTGTGTTGCTGTGCTGATCCTAACACTAGTCTAGTTGACAATGAAGATGAACTGTGTCATGCAGCTACTGGGAGGTAGGATCCCGAGGCTTTGTAAGGCTGAAATATAATTTCTTATGTAGAAAAGACTTGGAATACTGAAGTTGAAGAAGGAATTTCTAAAGGCTAGTTGACCTAGCAACAGTCTCCTTCTTTCTAAGCCCACCATCACAATCACTTCTACCACATATTCCCCAGCTGATCCTAGAGGGGAGAACTTCAGTTAAACGTAGACAGCTGGCGTTTAGACAAATCAAAATGACTTGTCCTAAGGCACAGCTGCTCAAGTGGTACGAATGGCAATGAGTAGGCCTGCTCATTCCCACAGACAGTATGCCATGTGTAATAGCTTTACTATTTGACAAATATGTGATAAACACGTTAGCAAATGAATGAAAACATGGATGCCACAGTGTGACAGAAAAAGCTTAGAGGCCACAGCAATAGATTTTCTGAGGTATGATTTATTCTTCCATTGTCTTTCACTGCCCTTCCCAAATCACTGAAAACACTGTTGCTGTGTTTTATTAAGCCTAGACTTGGAATTTAGCTGCTTTCCTTGCTGCGGAATTGGAACCCTTCCCTCATGCTACCATGTTTCTACAAAGGGATTCTTTGTTTGTTTGTTTCTTTTTTGACCTTTCAGAAAGTCTGTCTATGTAACCCTAGTTGACCCAGATCTCTCCATGTAGAACAAGCTGACCTTGAACTCACAGTGATCTTTATGTTTCTACCTCCCAAGGGCTAGGATTGTACACATGTGCCACAAACCCAGCATAATTCAAGGGTTCTTATATCACAGAGTTTAAAGTCATGTTCAGCTGGTAGCTAGGGCATAGGAAACTGAGCTCTTCACAGACTTTCTGGGCAATGATTGCAGGCAAATAGTGACCTATCTCCAGAGAGGTAAGTGTAGAACGTAAGAGAGGATGTGGGGTATGTTTTGTTACTTCTCCTCTCAGGCCTGCCAGGAATTAGGAGTTTTGTAGTTTCAAGTTGGGCAGGCTGAGGCTGTCTCAGTTTGTATAGAAGATGGGCTCTAGCCTTGGGAAATCTTCTGCTAATATTAAAATGAAGTTCATGGGTGGACCCATGGGAGTTTGGACCTTTGGTGTATAGAGATATTCCCACACTGAGTAATCCAAACCTGCTTAGATAAACAAAGATAACAAATAACTCTGCAAACCTGGAATCTCAAATGGGGCAGGGCAGACAGCAATGGGAGGCAGGCTGCTCCAGTGCTTCTAGACTCCATATTGAGGATTTGTTGACTGAAACAAGAAGTGAATGCCCCAGAGAAGAGAAGCACTTGCAGCTGGCAGAAACAACCTGCTATTGAAACTGATAATACCATTTTAATTAGGCGAAAGCATGAATGAGAGCTCCATTAAGACCTTCTTTTTGGCACTTTGGGTCACTGGGCGAGAGAATGTGCTCCTTTTATGTGCTTTGCCAAAGCCCACCAGCTGCTACCTTGCAGGAGGGATACATCTGAGTCACTGGTTTGTAAAAGGGTGACAAGTAGACTGTGTGTGGCTGAATGAGAGGGGCCTGTCTTTCCTTGGTTCTGCCAGCTTTGGCCTGGACGACAGCCATCACAGCAATGGCCTTGATTTGCAAACGGGTTGGAAGTTTCAAGAAGTTATTCTGGGAGGAAGGGAAAATGGAATAGTGTGGAGTAAGAAAGTGAGAAAGGCAGGCTGAGCCTGCAGAGGGCCAGAAACCAGTTTTCCTGATCTCTTTTTCCAGCTTAATACTTTATAAGCTGAAGAGTTCAGGCCTGGGGTCAGTTGTTCATGAAGACAACAATTATGATAATAATGGCATTAAAAGAATGAAAGCTTCTAATCCATTTTCTTCCAGAAAATGTGCTGCTGGAAATATATCACAGAGGTGGTTTCTCCTAGTCTTCCCTCTAATATGGGCTCTTCTATTAGCCTCCGGTCAGAGGAAAAGAAAAAGAAGGACAGAGAAAAAAATACTCCAACACCTCTAACAAGTCAGCAAACTAGAATTCAGAGCCAAAGACAGGGCATTTCAAGACAACGAATGTCAGAGAAGTTACCCAGTGAACTTTGGGAAGCCATCCTGCATAGAGAAGCCCCAGACTCTCTACTTTCTGAGGGCAGGAGCCACATATGTCATAGTCATTGTAGAACCTGCACAAATCCATTTCAGGCTTGCTATGGTCTTCATGCTCTTTTGAGGAATTCTGATGTCTTGAGTTAGGGTTTGGTGTAGACCAGGCTGACCTTGAACTACTTAGTCAAGGCTGGCTTTGAACTCATGAACCTTCTGCCTCTACCATCTGAGACCTGGGATTCTGTAATTATAGATATGTGCCACCACACTCAGCTAGTTGGTTGAGTTTTGAAGGGGCAGACAAATGTGTGACCAAAGTGTGAAACACTTTTTGTATGATTTAATAAACACATGCTTGCATTTGTATTAATTAATTAATTCATTCATTCATTCATTCATTCAGTAAATGATCATCTACTGGAATAAGCACTGAGCTCGGTCTTAAGAAAGTTGTTTTTTCCCCTTGAGTGTGATGTGGATTTTTCCCATTAAGAATACATACTTGATGAAATATGATTACAGATATAAATGTGTACTTATATCCATGCAGATCACTTTCTCTCTGTTCCCCTCCTTACTGTCTGGGTATCTTATAAGGCTAGGACTTAACACATTTCACATGGTTTCATAGTGGTGTTCTCTGTGTTTGTGTAGGTCCAATAATTGATTATTAGCCACCTGAGGCTAACTGTATCAGGAATTTGCATTTTAGTGTTTTTCCAGGTGACGTCCAGGCATGTTCAAGTTTGGAAAGCACTGCTAAGGTATGGAACCCAGGTTTTGTCATGTGTGAGTGCTCAACAAATAATCTTTCAATGATTGCATACATAAATTACTGACACTGAATGGGGGAAGTGGGCTGCTTTTACTAGGTCTGGGCAGGGCTCCAGATTTTCATTTTGCCAAGTCTGAGGAGACTGTGAGGAGGTGGAGTCATGTTTCTTTCCCTCTCAAAAAATTTGGTTGGATGCATTTAAATTGCCAGGAAGATAGACTCCATCAGCATTAATGTGGGAATTGGTGAGCAACTGAGCACATGACCTGATGGGAACCGAATGGATGAGCCAGACCTTAATGAAGGCCAGGAGATAAAATGGGGTGGGGTGATGAGTTCACAGAAGGTCTGAGAACTCCTTGCAGATAGCTTGGGGCAAGATGCGAAGGCCACAAGTTTACAAGACTGTGTGTGTTTGAGATCTGGTTCCAAGGACTTCTTGCAAATTAAATCCTCCCTCCCTCTTCCTGTGTTGTAAGTGGTACGCCTTGCTATCAATCTATTTCAAGCTAATTGTTTTTCTTTCCCATCTTCCTTTCCTTCCTCTTCTTTTAACTTCCTTTCTTCCTTTTTTCTCTAGTCTTTCCTTTCTTTCTTCCAAGAGAGTGTTGTTGTCCAGACTTTGATGAGAGCTGGAGCTACCCTGTGGCATGACATTTGTCAGGGGCAAGGCTGTGTGGGCTTTTATGAGTAATCAACAGCTGTTTTTGGAGTCATGGTTGTAAGGAATCTCTTTCCCTTAATAGTGTGATCATCTCCTCCTCCAAACATCCCCTTCTTCCCCTTCCCCCCAAAAAAACTTGCATAAGAGCAGTTGGCTCCATATAATAAAATACAGATTGGCATCATGAGCTACATAAACAAGAAGTATTTAATAGACTGTGGAGAGTTCTGGCAGTGGGAGGAACAGTAGCAGCCAAGGAGACACATATGGCTGGCTTAGTAGCATCCTGGACTCATAGGAAGAGGATCCCTGCTATTAATCCCTGGAGTAGGAGAGGAGGTGGGGTGAAGGAGGGGTTAGAAATGTGGATGGCTCAGTGTCCTGAGAATGCTGCTCTGCCCAGATTTTCCATATACAATGCTTAGATATTTTTAAATAAACATTTACATGGTATTGATTCTGGGCTAGACACCATTCTCTAAGCCCTTTACATATTTCAAAACAGATTTATTAAGGTATAAGAATTTGCATACCATGATGCTTATAGGCTACAAGAAAGCATTGAATGATTTAAAAAATAAATTTCCAAAGCCATTCTACCATCTTCACCCTGACTGGGAAATATTTCCTTACCACACATCCACCCACAATTAATCTCCAGTCCCACCCCCCATGCCCAGGTAATTGTTCATCTCCTTTTTTGTCACTCTGAGTTGGCCCTGTTTGAATAGCTCATACAAGTGGTAGAGAATATGTATGTGTTCTTTTATGAGTGGCTTCTTTCACTGAGTACAATGTTTCTGCTGTTTGTTTCTTCTTAATGTCAACTTGTGTTCCACTCTACGGACTTAATAAGCTACATTGCTTATATCAGTTCATACAGTACTCACGGCCCTTGAGGAAACTGCTTCTATGACTGTGAGCTACAGATGAAGAAGCTGAGACACAATTCATAATTTGAGAGGTATATATTTAAACCTAGGGAATGTGACCTCAGAGCCTATGCTCTCAGAGCTCTTGTTCTGCTGCCTCTCCATGAGCACAAAATATGTATTCACTCCCGCTTGGAAAGTTTCTTTTTGTGAGCTTCCAGAAATTCTCCTGTTTCCAGCTCCCATCCTGATACAGAAGTATTAGGATTACAGATACATACTACTGTATCTAGCTGTATGTGGGTGAACTCAGGCCTCCATGCTTGCACCATTATCCAAGTTCCCTTCAACACTTGCATACTGAACACTTAGAAAGACACTGCCAGAAATTGAGACTAGTTCTTACCTTCCAGGAATGTCGTGTTTTGTTTGGTAGAAGAGATTCATATGCATATGATTATGTGGATGTGTTAGGGCCACATAAGATGATAATAACCCAATGCCTAGATACACAATACTGGTATCAAAACTCAAACGGATGATGTCAGTGAGAAAAGCTGAGGAGAACTTTTCATGGGAGGTGGCTTTGAAGTAGTTCCAGCTTCTTGTCCTAATCAACTCCAAATTCTAGGAGTGGAAGCTTGCAATTATTTCACAATCCCCCTTTTATTATTTTTCCCTCTCTCTCCCCTCTCTGTATGAATGACTGTCTGTGTGTGCACAGATGCAGTGGCTCATGTATGGAGGTCAGAGTACAGTATTGAGGAGTTGATTGTCTCTTTCTACCATGGATTCTGGGGATTGCAGTCAGGTTATCAGCTTGTGAGGCAACTACTATTAGCCTCTGAGCCACCTTGACAGCTTTTCCCTCTGTAATGTCCCTTCCACCCACAAACTTTTCTCCATAGTACGTTCCAACTTTCAAATTCCATCTGTTTGTCTATAATTATACCAAGAAGCTTTTCCTGTTAAGCTGTTTTCAATACAAATTGCTTAAGGAAGGATTGCTCTCTTTGGAAACTTGTCATATAAGGCAGGAGCGAGAGGAGGGGAGAGAAAAGAGGAAGAAGAAAGGAAGGTGAGAGGCAAGGAAAGGTGATGAGAGGTGAGGAGAAGAGAGGGTTAATTTTAAATGGCTCACAACATCCATCTCTTGGCCACATACGCCTGACATGTTTGTTCACGAGTGAAAATTGTACCTGGAACTACAGACTTCAGATGATGTGTTTCAGTTAGGGCGTTCTGTATAAAAAGCTACCCCCAAACTCAGTGCCTCAAAAAAATAACCAATGACTTGAATCATAATTCTGTAGGTCATCTGGACAGCTCTTCTCTTGATTGGTTTATTGGTTCTGCAACTTTCTGTTGGGCTCATGTATCTGTGGTCAGCAGAGAGTTTGGCTTGTACCTGGATGGATCATGTACTGAGTGTTGGTAAAAATTTTTGTCAGGTTAGGGCTATTGGCTTATGTGCCTTAGTATACTTCCTTGTGGCCTCTTAGCCTCTCATAGGTTAGCTTGGGCACACCCACAAGGTAGACCTGTTCCCAAGAATAGCAATACAAGACAACTCCAGTTTCCAAGCATTTTTCCATATCTTGTCATCTGTCATGTTTGCTGTTTATTCCCAACAAGTCACAGGACCAGCTCAGATTCAAGGAGTAGAGGAATAGATTCCATCTCTTGATGGTAGATCTGAAATAATGTATTCAAGGATGTAAGTACAAGGAGAAAATAAATCTGTGGTCATTTAATCATCATGTACAAAGTCAGAACATACAGTAATTAAAAAAGTCAGCCAACATATATCATATGCTTACAATGTTCACGTATGGCTCTGAGTTCTATGTTTGTGTTTCCTAAAACAGCACTGAGACCTGAGTAATATTTTCCTTATTTTCAGAGGAATGTCTTGAGTCTCCAAGAAATCCATCTAACTATAAAGTCATAGTAGATGTGGCATTGGGGGAGCGTGCGCTTCTCATTTGGCAGCAGTCTGGCTGGCTCCCAAGCATGGGGGCTTCTGAGCACTATGTTTTCCTGTACACTATGAGCTTCATGAAACTTGCTCACTATGCCATGATATGGATAACAGCTTGAATGTACTAATATCAGCTGAAGACTTAGGAAAAACCTGGCTGGCACTGTTCTAAACACTTGAATATATTGTGTCGTTTTATTTTCACCATTGTCTGATCCATTAAAGACCTACTTTTTATCTCAGGTTTATAGATAAGGAATCCAAAGTTCCAGGAAGTAAGTTATATGTACAAGGTTTCACAGCTAGTAGATGAGTAAGCACTTGTGTAATTCATAGCATCCTTTAATTTATTTAGGCTATGTTTCAGTCTCAATTTATAGGCGTGGGAGCAAGAACTCTTGGATCTCTCTAGAGAATAAACATAAATAAAGAAGGAAAAGTGCTAGGTGTGGTTGCTCATGCTAGTAGTCACAGCCCTCAGAAGGCTGAGGCAGAAGGATCACCATGAATTAAGAACAACTTGGACTGCTACACTGTCCCTACTCCAGGGAGCATTGATCCCATGTACTGTCCAATACAAATGGCATACTGGAGTTTGCAGTTCAGTAACTTTACAATGCTCCTATGCTTGCTCCTTGTTTATTAGGTTTTTAACGTTATATAGATTATATAGATTAGGGTAACATTTAATACTGGTGGAGATAAAATGTTTGACAGCAGCTCATAAAGTCATGATCCCTGAATAGTGAACATTTGGAAGAACTAAAAGTAAGAGGATTGGGGGATGTTGGTATAGGGACACATAGCCTGTAAAAAGCTCCAGAACTCCCAAGTAAGTTAGTATTTTAATACTTGCTATGAGAGTTGTTTTTAAATTACATTTATTTTTCATTTATTTATTTAGGGTGTGTGTGTGTACATTCATGTGCATGCAGGCATGTGGACATGATATGCATGTGGACCTCAGCCAACTTGCAGGAATTGGCTCTCTCCTTCCACCATGTGGATGCTGGGGATTGAACTTGGGATATCAGACTTGGCAGCAAAAACCTTTACTCACTGAAGTCATCTTACTTGCCCTCGATAGTTGTTTTCCAGAGAGGAAAGTAATTTGACAATGTAATTAGAAATATTACTATGGATGATGTGGACATTGATATTTCTTAGGTGGCTCACACTTGAGAAAGATATGGTAAATGAAAGGCCAGATAAGTAATATGCTATTGAAATTGATACTACAAGGTTGCAGTGGATTTTTGAGTCCTGGGACTTTTCTGATTTTTTTGCCTCTTGATTTCCTGAAGAAATAATGTAGTTTCAAATAAAGAAAACTGAAGGCTCTCAGGACTCAAAGTGATGGCCTAGTGACCACATATGACCTGTGAATGAATACAGTTAAGGCTGTCTTCTGACCTAAGAGAGTGGCTAGTCATATAAATCACAAAATGGGTGATTTATGCCTGACATTCAGGGTGGTTTAGGAGAGAGGAGCCAGTGCAGGGCCTGAGAAGACATGGCTAGTGAACCTGTCCTAGAATGATCTGTCCTAAGAAGAGTCCCCATCTTCATAACCTTTCTTCCATAAATAGGGTGAAGGGTCCCATTTGTGGAGCACTCTTGAATTCAGGTGAAAAAAGGAAAGTGAAGCCAATGAGAAGAGATGATTCTGCTGATTTTAGGGTTAATGGTAGCAGCAATATGCAAAGGATGCCTACAGATGATGTTGAACCATCATCTTGCCTGTCTCTTCCCATCACCATCCTTTCTGAGAAATTATAGGAAAAATACTAGAACGTCATATCTCTGGCTCCCATATTGTCTACTGTGAAACCAGAACAAAGCCAGGTCATGGTATCAGTGTTCTGTGGGAAATGCTACAGATGGGGAGAGCCAGCAGCAAGGAAATGCCGAAGTCTCTGGCACTCCAGCTAGCAATACATGAACACTTGTATTATGTCTGCAAAATGCCTTAAATTCCTGGAAGAGAAGATGTAGAAAAGAAGATGAGAGCTCTCGGGCAGAATGAGCTAGGAGGTCAGTGATGCACATGTGCGTTTTCCCCAGGGCAAGGAGAGCTGTAGAAGGGTCAAAGGAGACCCCTGTTTCAGCTGAATGACTCCACTTTCATTGACTCCAATCTCCAAGACTCCACAGTCATTGAATGACTCCACTTGTGGACTGTAGTGCTCTGATGTTGCTGAGCTTGACTAGAACTTATAAACTTTTGGGTGGTTTGGGAGAGAGTATGGCTGGTGCCATGGGATAAATAAATGATGTGTTTGGCTGCTTTGCTCATAAAAATCTTCATAAACGTTCCCAAGCAACAAATATGGAAGGAATAAAAAGCACACTTTGGAGGCCTCAATTACAATTTCATTTCTGTGTGTCATATGTGGTCAAGACTGCAACTGACTGCGTAAAGGGAGAGAGCTCTCTCTTTGTGCCCTTGGAGCAGGGCTGAGATGGCAGTGGGTTGTTCTTTGTTAGAACTTGCAATGGTATTTGTAGAGAGGAAGAAAACATGAAATTGCACTTGGCTAATTTTTCAGATTGCTGGAGTAGTAGATGAAGGGGCAGAAGGTTGCATGTACCTCGGCTGAAGCTGTTCTGCTAGGAAAAAACAAATTATCCGTGCTCCAATGGAAGCCAGCATCTAGGAGGGTGTTTTCTTTCTCTGGGAACAGACTGTTTTGTTTTTGTTTTCTGCTTTTTTACATGTTTTATGTGCAGCAACTGCTGTTTGCCTTATCTAATTTTTAAATCATCAGATCCATCACTGTGTGAACCTCCTCTACCATGTGTAACATTTCAACATGCTAGGGCTGCTTTGTATAGGTAACCTCAGAGTTTCAACCTTGCTGGGTGATTCCCTGGCTGCACCCTCCTGGCCCTCAGGAAATCCACATTCTGCAGGTCTGTTCTCTCTTTTACAGACTTCCCTCATTATCTAACTACATTTGAATGTCTAGCATATGGTGATTAGCTCCAACACTGGGTATTTAAGCTTGCCCTGCAGAATGATGTACATCCATGTGCATGTGCCTCCCTTCAAATGCAAGCAGAGCACAGATGTGGTTATTGTGTGGGTAATCATACATTTGCTATGAAACTAAATAAAGTTGTACCCTCCTGCCCTAGCAGGCATCATATTTACCTCATTGACCTGGGGGAAGGGAAGAGAGAGAAGAGAAAGAGAAAAGGGGAGGATAAGGGAGGGAGGGAAAAGAGAGAGAGAAGAGAGTGAGCAAGCATAGGGCAGGCAGAAGGGAGAAACTAGGGAAAGGGAGATAGCGATGCCATATGGAAGTGGTTGGAAAACAGATGGGGGAAGTCTGGAACAATCCAATTTGTTGTTCTCAGGTGTTTTAAGGAATGTCTCCATATATGAGGGTGTTAGAAAGGATTTTTGTGCACACAGTAAGAAGGAGGTAATGATACAAGGCGACTTCCCTGGTAGTGCTGATCTATAAGCAAGTTTTTAATAATGAAATTGCATTAGTATCTGGTCAGTTGATGAAAAAGCTAGATTTATGTGTATTAGGCAGGGCTTGAGTCGAAGGAACTGGCTGGAGTTGAGGCAGTCAAGTACTTCTTAGTGGAAAGAAAAAGTCTGAAAATAATTTTACTGTAATCTTGTCAACAAGGAAATGGAAAGGCAGAACAGAAAGTTCCTTGCTGGAGGGTTGATGAGCCCAGTTGCATCACAGAGCAACAGGCATTGCACTTAGAAGGCCCTCTGAGGACTTCAGGTTCCTGGTCCTTGGATGCAGCAAGGAGAATGGTCTTGAATCTTCAACAGGACTCCTACTTCAATGCTTTCTGCTTACCATTTGTTTTCCTAATTTATCTTATCTTCCCTGTTACCTTTGTGTTCTTAATCAGTGAAGAGTACTGCACTAAAATGGCCTCTTCTTTCCTTTAGATCATAAAAGAAGATAGGGAATGCAGTTTTTGCTTACTGTGTGTGACACATGCATCTAGTTTCTCCAAATGGCTGCTGCTTCTTTCCACATCAAGGAACCATGTTTTCTCTTAGTTTCCTTTCAAGCTAAACAACTGAACTTCATGGGATTTCAGTGTTGCTGCATTCCTTATTATCTTAAGACTTTTTATTGTGGCTAGGGAGCCATGGATGGGTGTCATCAGCCTTTATAATGCTCAGAACTGGATTTTTAATAGCAGTTTAGTTTTCTATTCTTCGAAATTATAATCTCATCAGTTATAATTGAACATGTTTTAGAACCTAAATTTTCTCACTTAAGGATATTTCCCTAGGTATACGTTTTTAAAACTAAATTAATTACCATTTCACTATTTTTAATCAACCCTTTACCCAATAATAGAGTAGCCTAGAATGAAAAAAAGGGAACAAAAAGTAAAAAATTTTTTTTAATCAGAAAGCATTAGATGATCAGATTTGTGATGTATAGTTGAAACTGGGATTAAACATTGAAAAAAAGAAATATTTTATAATTGGTAGGAGCCAAAGTTGTGACTTGATTAATATGCTATTTAAAAATGTAGTCAATTCAAAGCATGTAAAATATACTTACAGACTCTTTGTGGGAAAGGACCTATTTGTGGATTTGAACACATTAATACATCATTGTGTTGATTTAGATCCCTTCCCACACCCCCTGCCACCCTGGCAATTTGGAAATGGGCTATTTCTGCTTCTGTTAGGAAGACTTTGAGGTATATCCAGTGATCACCCATAGGAGAGAAAGTAACCAAAGCTCTGTAGGCACAACACTCTTCTTGTCTGCCATACCCACTGTGGCTTTTCTCCAAAAGGCTATTTTTTTAGACAAAGTATGAGCTCACCATATCATCCAGAATAATCATCCAGTAATCGATGCTGTCATGCCTTTCTCTTGCAGCTTCAGGTGTCTCCAGTTGGTTCAGCCAAAAATGGGTTGTCCTGAGAGAGTTCACTCAGAAAGAAGGGTTTTTTCTTTCCACCCAGTCTCAGTTGTTCCCTGAAATGAGTTGGAAGAGAGTAGCATCTTCACTGTGTGGCACCTGTTTCCAGAAACCTCTTAAACCAAGGAGTACCACCCAAACCACTGTCACTGTTATAGCCCTGCCTCATCAAGAATGCTTTTACAATGCAACTTTAAAAATACAAGCTTAATGGATGGAGAGATGGTTCAGCCATTAATGGCTAGGCTCACAACCAAAAATGCATGCTTAATACCCATGCAAAAAGTACAGCAAAAACAACAGGACAACTTGGTGATTTTTTTTATAAGTATGGGACAAGCATATTACTAGCAAGCTTTCCTGGAGCCTTTCCTACTTCTGTTTACCTCTGGCATCTCAAAATGTCATTCTTTTAACTTTTAAGCCTCTAGATTCGTTTTCCTGATTTTGAACACATTGCATGGCATCACAACAAGTGCCCTTTTATGTCTGGATACTTTTGTTCAAAATTCTCTGTGTTAGAGTCATCATTGTTATAGTGCATAAGAATGGGTCCTCCACCCCATCACTTCCTTGTGTTCCATTGCATCACTAGGCCACAATGTCTGATGTCCTTGAGCATTTGGAAATTTTCTGGTTTGGGGCTACTATAACATTATGAGTACTTCTGTGGGCATTTGATTTCCAGGCATACACTGTACAAAATGAGCTCCATCTCCACTCTTCTGTGGACTTTCTTGTGCATGACTTTCGTGGAAGTATAAGTGGTTCACATTTCTCTTGGGGATATATGTGGACATTTTGAAACATTTCAGAGGGACTGGGTGAAGATAGTATTGAGATTTAAGGAGTGGAAACAGTGTCACAGAATATACATCTAGCAAGTGTTTTCCCAATTCTGCCTCACCATGTTCTAGGCATTTGGGCATCTTCATTTAAGTGAGGGAGGAACGTGGGTGGGATTTCTTCTTTCAACCAGAAAACCACCCCTTTCATCTGGTCCCTTGGCAGTGTTGGGATCACATCCAAGACTTTGTATTAAGAATGAGTTCTGTGTGTTTTTAAAAAGAATTTGCAAACAGATGATCCCAAGTTCCACATGCTCACTTGAGAGATGGGAAAGTAGGCCCACTCTGCAGCGCTAGGGAGGGCTGATGGGCAGAGATGTTATTTCACTCAAGTCCTCACATCAGAAACTGAGGTAGCCATGTTCTTATCCCTGTGTTCCGGTTGGGGAAACTGAGAAGCAATGCAGTTAAGTGACATTCCTTAAGATGCATGTCTAAAGATGCAGAGCAGAAGCCAAGCAGTCACCTCAGGACTTCACATTCACTGTTTCCTCCTTACTTATCCAAGCCAGAACACTCAGATTCCACATACTTTTCACAATCTTTCACAGATTGCCAAAGCTTGAATAAGCCACTGTTGTGACAGTGCTTTACCTTTTTGGGTTCAATTTTTTGCTTATCTGGTAAAGCTATTGTCCAAGAAGCCAAAATGTATTATAAAGAGCCTCTCTTGCACTTTCATTTAAGAGCAGAATTTGGCCCTTTGTAGTTCCTCTTCAACCATGCTCAATCTTATTGATTGCTGCTAGTAACCTGTAAGACACACACTAGGGTTGAGATTCAGTTAGTAGAATGTATGTCTATTGCTCACAAGGCTCTGAATTCAACTTCAACTTCCTGGCACTCTCTCTCTCTCTCTCTCTCTCTCTCTCTCCTCTTTGTGATGATTCTGATTCCGCTAGATGTTTATCTTTTCATTAGGTTTTTTGGTTGAGTTTTGGTTTGATTGAGCATTTTCAATTTCCTGCCTTTCTTCTTGTTCAGATCTATTTATTTACTTTGGTTTGTATATGTCTATCCTATCTGTGCATTGGAGACTGTGTGCAGAGACCATAGCCAACCACAGCTCTGATGAGGCCAGCCAACGAGGTAAGACCTTAGAGCCTGCATGTCTGGGAGTGGGGGTGTCTGCAGATTGGACCTCTCTTCATCAAGCCTTCTCATTTATTTTGGCTCTTTTTTTGTGGTACTTGGAATTGAACCCAGGGCCACATGCATGCTTGTCAAGTGCTCTGCTACTGAACTATATCCCCAGCTCAATCTTTGCCATTTTGAATGAGCTACTAGGCTAGAAAAGGGCAAAAGAATTTTAAAATAGCATTGTCCTTAGCATATAAAGCAATGAGCTTCATTGTGAAAACTGTATTTTCATAACCGTGCATACTCATCATTGTATTTTGTTCTCATTTGCCCCTCCCACTACCCTCCTCATCTATCTCCTATCCACCTCTTGCTGCTCCTCTTCCTTCCTCCTTCAAGATTCTTGTCACATAGATTCCCTTATCTTTATTTGCTTCCCCTCTTCATTCTTTTAGACCTCTTCCTCCCTCTCATTGTTCCTCCTCTACTTTCTTGTCCTATGTAATCTAGAGCCTGCATATGAAAGAAAACATTCAATATTTGTTATTCTGGCCCACATTATTTCTCTTAACATGATCTCTTATTTCATCCATTTGCCTACAGAAGTCATAATTTCATTTTTCTTTATGACTGAATAAAATTTCACCATGTATATGTACTATGCTTTCCTTTATCTATTCATTTCTTGGTGGCATTGTTTTTGATCCATTTCAAATCAATTTTGTGCAGTATGAGGGGTATATTGAAGAGACTTATTTTTTTTTCATTGTTTTTAAAAGCTTTGTGGTGTTAGAAGGTGGCTATAAGTATATGGGCTTATTTCTGGGTCCTCTCCTCTATTCTGTTGGTCTGTATGTCTGTTATTGGCTGGTTGCATGCTGTGTTTGTGACTATGGCTCTATAGTATAATTTGGGATCAAATATTTTGAGTGCCTCCATTGCTTTCTTCTTAAAATTGCTTTGACTATTAAGGTCATTCATGCTTCCATAGGAATTTTGGAATTTTTTTTCTAGAACTGTAAAGAGTGGCACTGGAATTTTGGTGGGGTCTCATTGAATCTGTAGATGGCTTTTTGTAGTATAGCCATTTCCACCATATCTATCCTACTAATTCAGGATCATGGGAGTCCTTTCTACCTTCTAGTGTCTTCTTCAGTTTCCTTCTCTAGAGAACTTTTCACTGACATATCTTAATTACATGGGCTTTTTTTTTTTTTTTTTTGAGATTTCTAGGAATTGAATCACTTGCCCTCCAGATTTCCTTTTTAGCAAGTTTATTATTGGTAAGCAAAAAAGCCATTGATTTTTGTATTATAAAATTTATATCTTGATAATCTCCTTGAAGTGTTTACTAAGTCTAAAAACATTCTAGTGCAGTCCTTGGGGGTCTTTTACATATAGGATTATGTCATTGGTAAATTAGGATAATTGGACTTCTTTCCACATTTGTGTCCCTTTTATTTCTTTTATTCTCTTGCTAAGGCTTTGAATAATATATTGAATAAAGACATAGAATGTGGACACTCAGATTTTTAAAGTAAGGACTTTTTCAATACATTATTTTTTAAAACAAAGCTGTTTTAAAACAATATTTTAACTGTTAAAGATTGGTTTCTATGTTATGACTATGATTGTCATTAGAGTACCATTTATTAATTCACTCATAACAAATGTCATCTTTTGTTCATAATTTCACTTGTATTATTTTTTCTGCTATAGTTAAAGCCATGGGGAGATGAGAGTTACACTAGAATGAGACATTCAGATCACATTTTTTTTTTGGCTCTTTCTTTCTACTCTCAGTGAAACCTGTGTTAACATTTAGACAGTGGGGCCAAGAGCATGGTTCACTGGTTGAGTGCTTGCTTGCTTAACATGTATAAGAGCCTAGGTTTGATACTCAGAAATCCCCCCCTCTCTCTCTCAAACACACACACACACACACACACACACACACACGAGAGATAGAGAGAGAACTCATATCCATAATTAAAGAACTACTAGAATCAAAATCTAACAGTAAGAAGGTTTATTGCTGAGGAGTGCATATCATAATTTCATATCTAAGACAGTGGGAAATAAGTCTAATGTGCACAAGGAGTATCCCTGTATGTGGACCTTAGAGCTGGGCCTGTATGTTTGGGGGGCAGGGAGGGCATTGATGGGAATTCAATATCTAGCTGGAGCACTTAACCTCTGGGGTGAAATCTTAGTCCAGAGAACACTGAGAGGCTTCACATCAAAATGTCATCCGATGAACCCTGCTGTATAAAATGGCAGACAAGTGGTCATAAATCTGTTTGCTGATTCTTGGGTCTTATTCTGCCTCTGATTTGCAATATGATAGGCTTGATTTCTTAGGGAGTCTCCTGACATCATGTCCACTTGTGTTAAGATCAAGACATTTAGTTAGTATGTGAAATATGATGAGGGTAAACAGCAAGAATTTGGCATGTTAAGAGATCATCTCTAATCCTAGAGGAAATTAAAGACAGGACCAAAAGAGAAATTAAAAGGGAGAAAGACTTGAAGAGGAAGAAGATAATGAAAGAGAGATAGATATCTATATGAATGGTTTAGGATTATTTCAAACCTCATCTAGATTGTCCTCTTAAATATGAAAATCTTGCTCCAACCCAAAGGTTTTAGGCTTCCATCATTGAAGTCCATAGTGAAAAATGAGCTGATTGTTTATATTCCTTCGAGCTTATTCTCCTTTTGTTTGTAAATATCAGGCACAAAGCAGAGAGATTCCCCCACATACCTTGTTAAGTCAAAGGTCAGGAGTTATCCACAAGTGCTGTCATCCAGCGCTGAGTACAGAAAGTGTTTCCTATAGATTCTGTGTTCAGATGCATTTGGCTCCATCATCTAGCTCACCATAGACTCAGATAGAATGCTTTGGAGTCAACAGGAATCAGTCTAAATCTTTGGACTGAAATGCCACTGTTTTACTGGAATTCTGTAGCCACCACATGCAGGGCAGTTAGCACTGCTATTTTCTCCATATCTGATACCAAACTGTATGATACCATACAGTTCCTTGCAGCCATTGAAACCCAAATGGCAAACCACAGTGGCAGCGGGAAGAAAAGGTTCTATCCTACTTTATCCAAGATGCCAGAGGAGCAGCAAGCATGCATTTAAGTATGACTTCAAGTAGGTACATTATGTACAAGTTTGAATAAGGAAGAGTCACATTTTCCAATGATATGCAGAAAGTGAAAAGGCTTGAACATAAATACACATGATTTATTTACCACATAATATTAAGACTGTTGAGCCAAGCCAGGAAGCATGGGTGTGCCAGTAAGCCCTTGACAGATACCAGAAGAAAAATGAGAAGCCAGCTTATTAAGTAGTGGGAAAGAATAAGTGGTGGGATTATGGAATTCTTTCTAAAGACTTCATATAGAAATGAGCACAGTGTTCTTGAGCTGTGGCCCATTTATACTGCAGGTTTTTTCTTTCACTTATATGAATTTACCAGATCATTGAGAGCAAGGATACTTCCTCTCATAGGAAGAGCAAATGGGTTGTTTTCCTCAACTAAATAACCAGTTTAATGCCAACCTATAATATTCAGTTGTCAAGAGTTCTAAGGCTGTTCTGTCTAGCATAGCAATCTCTAGCCACAATAATATGAGTACAGAAATACAGAGACTTTGATTGAGGATCTGCATTTCAAATTTTACTCTATCTTAATTAACTTAAAATTAGAAAGAAAACAACTACTTGATTTGATTAGTAGAAACATTTTAGCATCTTTGGAACAATGTCCATATGTGAACTGAGTTTTTGTTTTGTTTTGTTTTCAGTTGTCTATTTCCTAAGGTCTGAGTATTTCTGACAGAAATTTCCTATCCACATCTGAAAGGAACTGAAATTGTAAAAACACATGTGATTTCAAAGACAAAGTAAAAATAATAGCATGTGAAACATCTCATCAGTAATTGTGTGCACTGATCATATATTTTTAAATTTTATTTAATTTTATTAACAGTTTTTATTTATTTTACATACTGACCACAGTTCCCCTCCCTCTTCTCTTTCCATTTCTCCCCATCTCCCATCTAACCCCTCCAATCTACTCTTCCTCAGTCTCCATTTAGAAAGGGATAGGCCTCTCATGGGCGTGACCAAAGCACGGCACATCAAGTTGAGTAGAAAAAGGATACTTTAGATGAATTTCACTTCATCTGTTCCTCCTTTTCCTTTTAAAAGCATGACTACTTGAAAAATTCAGATCCATACATGGCTTGCATTTTCCATAGAGGAGTAATTTAGCTCTGCATTTGGTAGCTAAGGCTCATTTTGCAAGTGAAGATTAAAATGAACAGGGATGTAAGAAATATGGTGAGACTCCCTAGTCATATAGGGATGGAAAACTATTCCTGTTCTTCCCTGCTGGTCTAAGAACCCAGTCACCAGCCCGTGTGCATAATGCACATTCCTAAGTATCCAGGAAGGTAGTGATCACTTTCTATTTCTGCTTAACTTGGTTGCATAATATTGAAGCCTTAGATCAATGAAGAATCTTGCAGGGAAATGAGTTCTGGACAGTGTGCTTTCCTGCTTATGTGTCTGTCTTAGGTTGAGCTCCAGGGATACAGTCTGACCCAGAGATCTTTATATAAGATTACATGGAGAGTGCTTGTAGGAGCTGCAGCTTCAAGGAAGAGGTTAAAAGCAGGGCTGCACATTCAGATGAGCTGAAGAACCATGCAATTCAACAGATACATCAGTTCTGGAATTGATTTGGCCCCTTACAGTTGTCTCCAAAATTAGGCAAGATGCTCTAGGCTTTTGTATCTTCCAATTGACTAGTCTTTGGGTGTAGGTTGTCCCTAGATAAAAGGTAGAACCTTGAGTGAGATGTTTTCCTCCCGTACAAAGCAATTCCCACAGCCAGAACCAGCTGCAATCTCTTACAAGACAACAGTCCTAGAAGCTGGAGGTGGAGATACATCACTACAGAATGGCTTGGAAAGTGGGATTGGTGACACACTACAGCATCTGCCATGTGTTGTGTGACAAACTTTTCCTGGGGTAATGCACTTTAACTTATCCTAGATAGAAATTCATGACAGACCAAAGTACAGACATTACCAAAATCTAATTTGGTGAACCAATGTGTTTTATGGGGGTTACTTATGGGAGCAGAAATGACTCAAAGACAGCTGCACCACTAAAACCCACCCCACCGTGGGTGACAGCTAACAAAGCTGAGAACCTGAAACACACTGAACAGCCTGAAGGCAGTTTAACAGGTTGGAGAGTGTCCTTTCCAGGTGGCTCAGTTAGTCTAAACCCTTTCCAGGCAGCTCATCTGGTTTCTGCTTCTTCCAGACAGCTGGTCTTCTCTCGAGGTCTTGTTTGCAGCTTTTCCTCTCTGAGAGTCTTCTCAGTAATTCAGCAAGTGGGAGGGGGACTCTCAGCTTTAATTGCTTACTTTGGCAGGGAGTAGCCTAATGAATCTGCTCAGTTTCAGGGACTTCCTGAATCTACTTTGAGTTGTTTCCCTTCTTGTTTAAAGGGCTTCCCTGAAGGATAGAAAGTTTTAATCTTGGAGGAAACTGCTATACTGCCAGCCATATCAATCTTGCTATAATAATCATCTAGCTGAACCCAGAGATGAAAAACCTTCCAAAGAGTTTCATTCTAGATGTAGGGAACTAAGAAGGCATCTGAACCCTCCAACAAGAAACAGGAGAAATATCTTCTCATGGTCCTCAATTCATACCCTAGAAAGAGGTATAATTTCTAAAACACAGAAAAATAAGAGAATTGCAGGTGGTGGTGGTAGATATTGGCTAAGAGAGAATATAAAGGGTGACTCAATATGATCCAATCATTAATAAATCCCCTGGTATCATACTCAGAGCCATTTGATTTTTCTCTAACTTCTAAGGAGAAAGGATGAGAGGAAAGCTTGATACCAGACTAGATACCCTGTATAGATCAGGTGTGAATATGTATGTATGTATGTATGTATGTATGTATGTATGTATGTATGCATATAGTTTTCTTAGACTGGCATTGCACTTTTCGTACACACACACAAGCCAAAATAGAGAGCAGACACTTGATCTGCAACTAGCTGCTACAGAGGTTTGTAGCCACTCAGTCTCTGAAAACTTGATTTAATTCTTCTTGGTGTGCCTTCCTGCCAATCTAACTGGCTGTTTTATTTCATCTTTTTTTTTATTTGTTCAAACAATTTTCGTTTGGTATTATCTCTGCCCAAGAATATCCTCTGCCTGGTTGCAAACAATGATTAATAAAATATGCACAGTAACCTAGGATCATTGGATAGGACCACATTCCCAAAAGCCTCTTCTGCTTCTCCTGCCAGATATCCACAATTTAACAGCTGTGCCTATTGCACATGTACATGATTATGCTCCATTACTCACACATCTCTCAAACTATATCAGTGCAAACAAGGTTAAACCTGTCCCAAGCTACTTCATTTGCCTTCCTGCTCCCCTGCCCATTTAGTCCTTTCCTATCTCCAGCCACCTCACACTTTGCCTCTGATTTCATGCTGCCTCTGAAAGAAAAATCTTATTATTTCTGATTTAAGAGCTCCTAGTGCTCTCACCTACTACATGTCATGCCCAATGCCAGCTTGTTACATCATCACAAGAGAATTTGGAGCTCTGATTTATCAGCCAGGGGGACTGGCTCTCTAGAGGAAGGGGCTTGGCGAAACTAGAGACCAAAAAAGTGAGTAAAAGGAGGGGGGGTTATCAGGAAAGGATTGTAGTTTTCAGAGCTGTGAGCCTCTGGATGCTTGGATTAGTTGGGTCTAGCCACATGATGAATACAGCATCTTTTTATCAGCAGTCTAAAAAGCAAGCTGTGGCTTGGGGGCAGCTATGGATGAAAGATGCAATGGACTTGTTAAGCCCACCCTCCTCTTTTCCTTCTGGAATGTGGTAAACACTCAGATCATAGTCATGTAGCTTATCATTGTAGAGTGCTTTGCAAGCAGGGTAGCTTAAAGTTTAAACTTTCCATTCTTCCTATGTTTAGTGCAGCCTGAGAATGAAAACATCTCATCAAATACCTATTCAGTGATACCAATGACCTCTTGGATGCAGTGGGCCATAATGCTCTCACTGTACTGCCAACTGCCTATATGATTTGAAAGAAACTTCTCCCTGAGAAAGCTCCTCAAGTGCTTCTAATGAATAAGGCAGTGTCTGTAACTGACTGTGACATTTGCTTTAATAAGCTATGGGAGAGATTTAGTGATCAGTGGACACTGACATTTGAGGAGAGAAAGACAAACTTACTGCTCCTGATTAGACTTGTGTCTTCCCCTCTTGACTCTGGCCTTGCAGCCATGGAAACATTGAAAGATGCTGTATTCTCTCACCTTTGGAAATAATAAACGTTATTTTTCAAACACATGGGCCCATGTGACTTTTCTCCTTTAGAGATCTGATGTTGGAAATGATTGAATTTTCTCTCTTGTTCTGTCTTGTGTGCATGGTGTACATGTTGTTCACATGTTCATGTGTGTACATGTGTGTTTATGTTTAAGTGTGTGTGTGCTTGTGCACACATGCATGTACACACATGTATATCCTGTTTCTCACTGGAATTTGTTTCATCTTGTTTTGAAGAAAAACATATGGATAAACAAAAGATTTTAAAAGGTCAATTTTTAAAAACACTCCATAGATACATATATTACTGCAAGTACATATGGCTCCATATCTTTGTGTAACTCCCCCCACATTAAGATTAGGACATTGCCAGCACAGTCATAGCAGACAGACTCTTGGCCCAGTGGTCTAGGAATTGAAGACTTTTTCATCATCCACAAAATGAGAATAAAAAATGCCCATTTTGAGGAATTATTTTTAGTAGCAGAGATAACATACTGTGCACTCAATGTAAATGAGGCTGCATATCATTTGGTGTGGTATATTGTCACAATATAACATACATATCAACCCCAAATGATTGAATACACTGTGTATCTCTCAAAGAGTTAATGGGATATGATTTTAGATTTATTTATGTGTATGAATGTTTTGTCTACATGTATGTGTACCAACTGGTACTCCCAGAAGTCAGAAGAGGGTATCGGATCCTCTAGAACTGAAGTTAATGTATCGTTCTGAGTCATCCACCATGTGGATGCTGGGAATTGAACCCAGGTTATCTGCAGGAACAAGTATTCTAAACTGCTGAGCCATCTGTCCAGCCTGGGAATCTAATTTTGAAACTATAACAACAGTTCTCAAAAACAAAACAAACGAGGCCAATTGGTCCCTTTGTATCTTTCAAGCACATGGGAGCCCTCAGATACTCTCTTCTTTTACTTGCTTTGAATTCTTCTCAATTCTTTCACTTTCCCTGACACTGTACTTTTCTCATTTCTGGTCTTTTCAACTTAGAAGGAAAAAGGGTATAACTCTTCTTACATTATTTATGTTTTTACCTATAGTATATACCTACTATCTGTTCTGTAATACACAAAGGGTGATTATTGTATGCACTACTAGCAAAGCTAGAAAAACTGTTGGTGGTCTACTTATCTGAGACTCTAGTAAGAGCTCCATGGGAAGTAAGGATCAATCACTGAGGTTGATCTGGGAGTATGGATATGTGACAGGTGGGCTGTTAGTCATGATAACTGTGAAAAGCCTTGTGATTTCTTTTGTTCACTCAATTTATGTGGGTTTGTTAATTTATTGATACTCCTGAGCTCTTTTGAAAGACTTGACAGGAACTCAAGTAGGATGAAGTGAACAAATAAAAAACATGATCAAAGGTGAATAAAACAAGGTGGGAAAAATACAATCCCTAAGTTGATGTTCATCTCAAAGGTATTGGAATAACTAAATGCGATTGGCTGGCCTGTCATTTGGAGGACTAAAGCTAAAGACATATGTGATAGCACTTATTCAAGAATGGAGTGCTCTAGATATAGAGTCAAATGGGCTCTGACCTTTCATGGTGCAGTTCTAGTGACTCTGGTGCCTGATCTTTTCTGGTTTCACTTTTGCTTCTACTATTCTAGTAGCTGACTATAAACAGCTTCCTATATCTTGATCTTCAGTATCACATTATTCATCCTGGATTCCTAGAAAGGTTTTGGTATTTTGAGGACCAGTGAAAGAAGAGTCTTTCCATGGTGCATTTTGGTGCTTGGTTCAGAGCCATGCATCACTGCTGTGTAGGTGATGTGAAACGACTCTTTCTTTTAGATGTATTTATTTAATGTATGTATTTATTTTATGTATGTAAGTGCTCTATCTGCATGTACACCTTTATGCCACAAGAGGACATCTGATCTCATTATAGGTGGTTGTGAGCCACCACATGGTTGCTGGGAATTGAACTCAGGACCACTGGAAGAGCAGCCAGTGCTGTTAACTATCAGCCATCACCTCAGCGCCGTGAAATCACTCTTGATGGAAGTATTTTTGCCACAGAAATCAGCAAGCACAAGTTGGGGCCTTTTTTCATCAATGGAATTTCAGTTGCAAAACATCTACTGGTATACTGCTGGTATTGAGTGTGTTACTATGTCAAGCAAAAATAGATGGCACCATTCAGTAATACTCATGGAAATAAATACAGGGCACTCTGTGGAGGCAAAGTGCTGTGTGAAAAAAACTACAAAAGAATTCCCAATAATGTTTATTTGGATTTTGGGAACCTCAGTGAGGTTGCCTATACTTCAGGCTGGGAAATACAAAGGTTGAGCATTGTGATGAATGTTCTCGGTTTGTTTGGAAAGCATACAAAAGAAAGGAGGTTGCCTTTTTCTGCTAAAGAAAGATGTTGAAAACCTGATATCACATGTAAGAACAGGTCACTGCAGCATTCACAGCAAGACAGCTTAGAACATGGCTAAAATAACCATGATTTGTAGATTCTTTGAGAAGCAGAAGAGATGGCAAGGTACTAGAAGGTTTGTCTATGCAATTGATGCTATTATCATAAGATTTCAGCTGACAGCATCATTTGGTTCTGAACTGTCAAACCAACCATTTCTTTCATCTTTTCAGATTTACTATCCATAAGCTGATACTAGAGCTCGAATTTGTCCAGACTCAAAAGTTGCCTATATACCCCAATACTGTCTTAATTATACCTAATCCTTTGGAAGCCCTTTAGCCTTTATATCTTATTTATTTATTGTTTATTTAGGTATTTTGAGACAAGGTTCTGTTGTATATATCAATCTGACTTCTTGACTCCAAGTTCTAGAATTACAGGTATAAGCCACAATGTCAAGTGCTGAACCTTGAATATCCATCATTCCTATAGCTTTTACCACAATATGGATATAGAATCATTATCATCAGTTTTTAGATGAGGAATCAACAGTTTGGACTTAATTACTCCAACATTCACAGCAGTGGAGTTCTGGATCTAAGCCAGAGATTTGTGACACAAGAGTCGGTTCTCTTTACCAGTGCATATTCCTGAGCTGCATTTTCCCTCAAAGGATGCTGGCTTGAAGGATTGTCAGGAACTTATAGCAATAATGCTGCTACCTGGACCTCCCATGGTTTTTCAAAGCCAAAGGTAGTGTCCATTTTCTTCTGAAAATCTGGCTTAGGAAAGTATTAAATAGCTTTAAAGATACAAGCTATTGAGCTAGATGTGGTGATGTATACCACTAACATCACTACTTAAGAAGTCAAGGCAGAAAGATCAGTAGTTCTTGGTCACTTTCAGAGTCATAATGAATTTGAGGCCACCCTAGGATAAGTGAGACCCTGATTCAAAAAAAGAAAGAAAGAAAGAAAGAAAAGAAAAGAAAAGGAAAGAGCCATTAAACCTCCAGGACCAATTTTGGAATTCCCTTGATTCTCTTACAAATGGTCGGAGCTCTTGTTTCTTTGGTGTCAGGGCCAGCACACAGAGGCTTGTAAGAGCCGATTGTGTACATTTCTTCTCTTATTTATAGCGTGAAATCATCTATGGTAGGACATTTGACATCATGAAATCTCTAAACACTGCTTACATTTTAGCAATTTTATTTAAAGAGCCAAATGTTACACATAAACCCTTACACATGTTCCTTTGTCCCTCACACATCCCAGTCTTCACAGCTCTTTAGAGGTGTGAATGTAAGGATTCGAACAAGCACCTCACAGTTGGAACAAGGTTACTTGGTAACCCAGCTTTGGCTTACTTGTTAACTATCTCACTCTTGGGTACTAATGCTGTTGTAAAATATAGATATGAACTGCCTTATGATTCAGATCTGGAGAGGCCAACAGATTAAGAGGTATTTTCATTGAAAAGATAAATTTGGTATTCACAGATCCTAAGACAAGCCAGGCAAGGCAAATTTATGAAGTAATGCCACAGAAAAGAATCTGGATGATGACAAGGAGTGAGGAGTTAGTTAACAGGAGTAAGACTGACTTCCAAACAGGCACATCACACAAACATTTTACCCCAGTACAGATGATAACATCCCCATAGTTACATAGATGGACCCCTTCAGATAACCTACCATCCTGTCTCTAGCTCCTCCTGATACCATGTGTAGCTAGCTGGATAGCGGTAAGGAGACACAGGAAGGAGTGGCTGAAACATGAGTGATGATCCCTCCCTTCTAAGAGGAAATAGTCATAGTCCTGATCTTAAGTGTCTCATTGGTGAGCTCAGCTTTTTTGATTAAGATGGTAATAGCTGTTGTGTTTGAAGGCCAGTGGTCCACAACAGCAGTTTCCTCATCAGTGGTATGAGATGCTATTCCCATTGCCTGGCTGCATTTTAGCTGTAACTGTGGGGTTATCACACATTGCATATATCAGTAGCTGCTGACTAAGAAGCACAGCAGAGAGTAAAAGTTTAGATTTAGAAACCACTCAAAGCCTGTGATAGTTATGTGCTGATAGATCCTTAGAGACCCAGGTCACAATACTGTTAGGAGCAGTTTTCCCGCCAGTCTGGTCCCACCTCCATACCAGCCCCAAATAATACAGAGACACTGTATTAGATATAAAGTTGTTGGCCTGTTTCTAATGTTTATCGGCTAGCTCTGTCTTAAATATTAACCCGTTTCTGTTGACCTAAGTATTTCCACGTGGTCTCATCTTAGTAGAGAGAGGTCCTGGACCTCTGTTCTCTCAAGTCTCTACATCTTGACTCTCCTCCTATGTCCTCCTCGAATCCTCCTTATCTCCTTGTCCCGCCTATCTATCTTGCTTTCCTATTGGCCAACAGTGCTTTGTTCATTAACCAATACGAGAAACATAGTTACAGAATGACATCTCCCATCACAGTACAGCAACAGGGCCAATCCTATCTATGTGCTTTCATTCAAACTTCAGGGGACACACATTTCACATGTTCAGAAACAAGCTGAACACTTGAAAAAAACAAAGCCTCTCCAGTATTTTCATTTCACCGCTGTGTCATATAAAAGAAAAAAAAATGTGTTCTAGGGACTTGGGCAGATTCTCTCTCTACTTGAGAACCATTATTTTAGAGATTATAGTGGTGACTAAATGAAATAAAAATCTTTCATTGTCTGTAGAGCTGAGGTTGAGGTCAGGAAGGGCAGTGGAACTAAACCAGCTTCTGAGATGTGCTCCAATGTGAAAATATGCTGGAGTTTTGCTGGTTGGCCAAGGCTGGATAATAGACTCTTACATGACCCATAGAAGAGATGATAAGATAGGTAAAATAGTAGCCTGGCCCTTGATCCCTGTTCCTGCCAAGTTCTGAACAGCATCAAGTACCAAAGAGGTTTCCAGAATGACTGCTTTTCATTTTTTCCATGGCCCCAGAAAAGGAGCCCTCTGCTAAAGCCCAGGAGGACGGCTTTAGCCAGGAGAGACTACCTACCCTTTCAGTCCCAGGTGAGCACTGTATTGTAGCCTGGAAAAAGATGGCAGCACTTTGGATTCTGAACACAGTGGCAATGCAGAAACTATAGAGCCTTCTGTGGGCCTGAAAGGATCCTGGACACTGACAATGTTCCTGCTGCACAGATACATGCCTATCTAAAGACATTGAAGGATTCTGGTGGCAATCATGGCTTGCAAACCTTCCTTGTCTGGCCAGGATTAATGACTCAACCTTCTAAGAATCAGCTCATTGGGCAGCAGAACGAGTTCACTGCAGGAATTAAATACAGATGCTTCAGGAAAAAAACGTGTTTTTCTCAGTACCTAGCGTGGTGTTGGCATCTAGTGGATGCTCAGTGAAGACTATGGAATAGATGAGCACATGCATGAAATGTCATGAAATGACAATTTGTCTTCCTTGTTTCATTGGTTAATAATAAAATTTGTCTGAAACCATAAGAAAGAATATTTTAAAACTAAATATCAACCCCTGAAGCATAAAAACCACCACTTATTGATAGCAAATAACTGCCAGTTAGGCATTGCTTCATAACAAATACTCCCAAATTCAGTGGCATGCAGCCACTATTATGCTTTGAGTTTTGCAGGTCAGCACGATGTCTGCTTTAAGCCATAGATGTTCATGCCAGGTAATCTAGGCTGGGCTTGGCTCCCATCTTTGGGGTTACATCTAGTCTGTTCTGTATGGGTCAGTGGCCTTTCTACAGTGTATTCTTCTCCTTGCAGCAATAGAAGCCCAAGAAGGCAAGCCCTGAAACATAAGTACCTTCTAAGATTTGGCTCACATGAGACATTTGGCCCAGAATCTTGCCAACTTCACAGTGCTTCAAAGACATTCAGCATGTGTCTGGCTGTCTGAAGAATGGGAACAGAGTGTTTTGGAGAATAAGAAATGGGATCAGATGAGCTGAGTGGGAATTCTAGCTCTGCAGCATTCTGAATGCCCCTGTGCAAGCTCAGTGCATTTTGTGCCTCAGTTTTCTTATCTGTGAAATGAACCCTAGGCCCAGTAAATAGCTCAGTAGGTAGGGTGCTTAGCTAGCATACCTGAGGCCCTGGGTTTGATCCTTAGCATCCCATCAACCAGGTGTGCCACTTGGTTTTCCTAGAAGCATAGATAGAATCAACTCTGCATTCTCTACTTAATATTACGTGTAGATAATGAGGCTCAGAGAGGTTAAGAGACCTTCCAGAGTCACACAGCTGAGAAGTGGTTGAAGCAGCCTGAAGTCCTGGGCCTTGCTCTCAGGATGAATGCCTAGTCATTAAAAGAGGAGCCAACTCAGAAATTACTAAGTTGGTTTTCCCCCTTACTTTCTTTATAATTCTGCATCCAGTCGTTGGGAGGAAGGATTCTAATTTAGGGCTGCAGCCCTCCAGGGTAGTTTTGACTTTACTTATTTATTATTTTCTGGCTAGACTGATCTACCTCCTGGTTCCTGGGTACTGGATTGATGCCATGACCAGAGAACTGCATTCCAGTTCTCACGATCTCTGAGTCCCTATTTTCTCATGAAATGGCATGTCCCTGAATGTCCCCTCCCCACCCCCAACACACTGCCTGCCCAGGCTTTCTTTCTCTGCTAAGGGCTGAAGCAATCTTGGCTGTCCCATGGTGTTTGGTTACAGGCTCAGAAGGGTGAGGCGAGCTCAGAAGCTGTAATTTTAGTCCTCGCTGAAAGGGAAGAGGAAGTGAATTGGGCACTTTAGGCTGTGTTAACAGGTGTCCCTCAGACACAAGGCTGTTTCTTGAACTCTGGAAGAAAGCATGGCCTCAGGACTTTTGGACTGTAGGCAGACGTCAGAGTTTTACCTAGAAATTCTGATTAGAATAGTGCTTGGGCACAAGAAAGCCTAAAGAAGGCCTCAAGCCACCAGTTTGGGGAGCTTCACAAAACCAGAAGTTCTCAATCCCCCAATAATGTGCAAATCTATAGCTCTGACCTTAACCTTGTGATTGCTTTTTGCTGCCTACCAAGTCAGCAGGAAGTGGTGGTAGCCAATAGAAACTGCTGTACTTGCAACCTGTTTGAAGAAATCTGTGAGGCAGCAAAACTTCAGCTCATATATGTCTCTCCCCACCTATCTTCTGCCCGCACCCCACCTGCCAGTCCTCAACACTTCCCAAGTCCCAGCTCTTCTATCAGCATCTAATGACCACACCCCTGTCATTCCATTACAGGCAGAGATTCCTGTAGATAAAGCCCAAATGATCCAGAAGGGGCAGGCAGAGCAGAATGTTACATTTTATTTGGTCTAGTGCCCAACATTGCTTAACCCATCTCACAACATCTCTTTTACAACAGAGTCAGGACTTAGCTCCAAGAGTCTGCAGAATTTCAAATGATTGCCTCTTCTGCCCTCCCCCGGCCTGAGGATCAAAAAGGTGTACATTTTCGAAGTGGAAAGGGACAGACGATTTCCTGTCACTTCCAGTAGGAAAACCCATGTCTTTCATGGAGTGCATGGGGCCATGGGGTCAGGTGAAAGAACCGTGCTATCAGTCTATGACTTGAAAGCCAGATGAGAGTGTAGGAGTTCAAATTTGCATTCCTAACCTTTTTCCTGCTGCGAACCCTGCTGTGGCAGCCTAGTGAAATCTAACCTCCTCACATTCAGGGTTCAAGGTGTATACAATGCAATATATACAACTGCAAAGGCCCCAAGTTGTGAAAGGATGACTTTGAGGCAGAGGAAAGCATATGCTTCAAAACAACCCACTAATCACCAATAAGACATAGTTCAAGGGTTAAAGTTGTGATATTTCTACAAATATCTGTGGTTATGTTTGTGACAGAGGATCGGGTTCCTCGAATCATGACTGGTTTATTGCCAAGTTTCCTAATTGAAGGAAATGCAGCATTGTGTGTAAAGATGAGCAGTTGTAAAAATTTGAATTTCCTTCCAAGCTCCCAGACAGACCATTTAAATTCCAGGGTAAGCCTCTCTGATGTAGACAGTTTCTGTTCTACCTAGTCTAGCTGACCTACAGTCCCAAATAAGCACACTGAGGCTTATATTAATCATAAACTGTTTATAGCTCAGGCATCTTATTGGGTCTTATTGGGCATCTTCTTGGCAGATCCTCTCTCTATCCTCTTCCCAGAATTCTCTTCATTTAGTAGCCCTAACTATACTTCATGCCTGGCTACTGGCCAATCAGTGTTTTATTCATCAACCAATAAGAGAAACATATATACAGACGGACATCCCTCATCACCTGCCCTTTCCTGACTAAATAAAAAGAAAGGTTTTAACTTTACTATAGTAAAATTATATATAACACATATATATATACATATATATATATATATATATAATAAGACCATGTAGTCTAATACATAGACTAATAGTTAAGGGTTAATAATAAAGAAAGAGCTAATTTAAAAAGAAAGAAACCTAAGCTATTGGCCAAACAGTTTATAATTAATATAAACACCTGTGTATTTAGTTAGGAATAAATGGCTACAGGACCAGGCAGGAAAGAAGCCTCCTTCAACACTCTGACCTAGAAATGAGCAAAATGTATTTATCATATGTTCTTTGAAAGTAGGTGTTCTGTTCCACCCATTTTCATACTTGACGTTTTTTTCTTTTATATGTTATGTGGGTCTGTGTATGGGTGTAAGCACATGAATGCAGGTGTCAGAGCTTGTGCAGCTGGAGTTGTGAGCCGCCTGTCGTGGGTACTGGGACTTGAACTTGGATACTCTCCAAAAGTAGAACATCCTCTCAAGTGGCCAAGCCATCTTTCCAACCCTCAATAATTTTGTTATTCCTAGAAAAAGTCAAACATGGGATTAGATGAGCAGGCAAGTTGCTATACTTTCCCAAGGTGTTCACTAGACAGCTTCATACTGATTGATTTGCAGCCACTCTTGTTTTACCCATATCCTCACTAATTTTCTCCCGCAACATATTTTTAAGGATTTATTTTTATTATTTTTAATTATATGTGTTATGAGGGAGGTAGAAGTATATGAATATGAAACAGGTGCCCCTAGAGGCTAGGGGCTTTCAGTTCTCCCCATCCAGAGCTGGAGATACAGGTGGTTGTTAGCCATCTGATGTGAGTACTGGGAACCAAACTGGACTTCTCTGGAAGAGGAGTGCATGCTCTTCACTACTGAGCCATCTTTATCATGCCCACCTATGGTACTTTGGGGCAGATTTTACCTCTTCTATTTTATACACAGTTGGTGGGCCATTCCATTTCAATGGATTGCTGCTAACTTGCTTCAGACCTGCCATTAGAAGTGCTCAGTTTCATTTCTATGATAGGTCAGTGTTGTGAGCAACAGATTTTGATCATTGTCCCCTCCCCATCCTGCCACTGTCTGTCCCATCCTTGCCAGCATGTATGTGATTTTGCAGCATTTATTAAATTCTATACTTCTGTCTTTCTAGTTTACATTATAATGTAAACTGCAGGAAGGAGAGGTTAAGTTCTCACCACCTAAGATACTTAGTAAACTCAGTACATTTCAGGTAAGGGAAAGACTAGCCAGGGAGTCCCTTGGGCCAGAGCATTGGTATCTCCTGGGCATTTGTTAGAAATGCAATTTCAGGTTCCACCCTGAACCTACTGCAGCAGAACATTCATTTAACAGAATTTTCAGGCCATTCTCTAGGTCCATCACATCTTCAAAGAATTGATTGTATTCTTTAACTTGGATTGGGGATAAATACTAACTTGGAAGAGCTTCCCAATGATCTCAAAGGCCTTGACAATCAAGAGGGCAGGGCATGGCAGAGAAGCACAGTCCCTGGTGAGTTAGGTGACTTAGATTTGGAGCATGGTTTGCTCAATTATTGAATATGTGAGTCTCTGCCTCCTCAACTGAAAAGTGGGGGGGGGAGTGAATGAGATCTCTCTGCGATAGTCACTCAAATCCTTAAGTTTGTGCTGCAACTGAGCCCACATCTCAGAACAGTGCTATTGTAATCTGACAGCTAGAGATACTCTGTAAAGCATGGGATAGTGGTGATCCATCCTGGTGGGAAGTGAAACACTGGAGGAAACATGGCCATAGGCCGAGTGAAGGGATGAGATAATCAAATTCTACCTCCTTCTTCCACTCCATTCTCCTCTTAGTGCCTTCCATCAGTTGATCCCAAGTGAACATAAGAGATGCAGCTTGCAGGGACAAGAGAGACAAAGTAAGGTAAGGAATGGATCTAGAAGCAATGACCCAGGACCTGCCCAGAACCCTTTACTTCTAGATGTGGCTACACTACCAGGACTAGGTTTCCACCCTTAAGATATTCTTGGAGGAATACCTGACTATAACACCCTTGTCTCATTAGCCCCTTTCTCTCCCACACAGGTTTGCAAGTGATCCAGTTTTGATCACTTTTCAGGTCAAAAGGGAGCAACTTGAAAGTTTGCAAACATGAGAGTCATTTGGATTTGTCCAGTTATATATTTGAGCCCCAGACAGAAACTTCAGTTGCTTTGGGAACAGAGAGACCAAAGTTTCAGTGACTCAATAAAAGACAGTGTCAATGAATATCTTAGCAAGCCAATGTCAGAAAGAGCAGTCAAATGATTTGCCAGAGGAACTGGTTGGGCAATAAGCTGATGGACCTGAAGGCCTGGCACACACCACAACTTCTTCTTGATATTAGTTAATCAACATTGATTTGAACAACTCAGTCCAACCTGTAGCTTTATGAACCACCTCTTCTTTGCAGGATTATTATCTTTTGTCCTTTTCAAGGATCTCATATTCTATGTATATTTCCCTCATAAAGATAAATTTGTTTGTATGACTTTTTTTCCCAGCCTGTCTGTAGATAATTGGAGCCATCTGATGCCCTTACACTAAAGCAAGGAAAGGCTGGCATACAAAAAATCATTTCTGTGCTTCGCAGCACAGTTTTGCAGACTCGTACCAATGTAAAAGGACACTTGTGGTCATTTGGGTTCATGATTGGGAAGAGATAAAAGGGAAACTCTACACCTCATTCAGGGCCGGGTGCACAATAGGTTCTCAAAGAAAGAAGTGCTCACTGAGTGGATGGGAACATAAAAATAGTACAGTGCCTTGTTCATTTCTCCTGACAGGTGCTTTTTTGTTTTAAATACACACGGCAGCATTTGATAGCATGCAGTCAATGCTTTGGAGTTTTTCTGGGAACTTAATAAAGCCTAAACAGTTAAAAGGTCTTCAAGGTTTTGTTTGGTTTCTTTTAGTACTTCCTACCTCCACTCTGTACTTAACTAATGATGAATCAGAGGCTTGTGCCTTTGTAGAGGCATTTTATTTGCTTGACCACTTTAATGTCCTATAGCTTTAAATATTTATCGTGCAAGTCTTCTAACACAAAACATCATAACAGCCACATATCCACCATGCAAGTCTATCAAAGCTAACATTTCTCCAATGCTTGCTTCTGTTTAAAGAAATGAAATGTTACAGCTAGAATAAAAAAAAAAAAGCCCCTATGTTTCCTACATAATCTGGTTATGCTCTGTTTCCCCAAGGTTAACTATCATCCTATTTTTTGTATTTATCAGTCTTCACCTCAATATGTCTTAGTATCATTACTATATATATTAAAAATTGATGTCAGCATGTTTTAAAACTTCGCATAAATCATATGCTACTGTAACTCACTTTGTGTCTTAAAGATATTGATACACATGGCTCTACTACATTCATCTTTAACTGCCCCAAGGAATGCTGTTAAAAGAACACAGTACAATTTATTTATGTGCTCTCAGATTCATGGGTATTTAGGTTACTTTGGATCTTTTGCTCCTGCAAACAATGCTGCCACAAACAATTATGTCAAGTGCCTTTATGGCACATGGGGGAAAGGTCTCTAAGGCAGTAGATCTCAATCTCTTATACACATCAGAATTGCCTTGAGGCCTTTCAAAACTCTTACTGCTAGGCTGCCTCCAGCCCAATTAAATAGGCTTCACTGGGGGGTTGGGACTCAGGCACTTGTATTTTTTAATAGCTCCATGGACAATTTCAATGTGCAGTCATGTTTGATAACCATTGTTTCAGGACATAGAACTAGGAAGGAAGTTTCTGGGTTACAAGGCTTATGGCTCCTCCACTTTGTGGGTCTTGTTGAATTATTCTCCAGGGTGTTGTTTCTTGTGGGCACTCAACCAGTAGGGTATAAGATGTCCTGTTCCTGGGGCACCATCTTTTCATAGATCTTTATTGAGTTTTTCCCTAGAGGGACCACAAAGGAGGCAGAGAGATAGGCCTTTGACAGCCTCCCACACATGCTTCTATCTGATTCATCCCCTGAGAAAATCTTGCTTCTCCTTAAGGTGGCAGTGTTGTAGGAAATGTTCTCACAAAGTATAGTTCAAAGCTTGGGTCCACCCAATACCACATTATTTTTCAACTCAGTATTTTGCAGTCATGAGAGCTTTGCCACACACTCTACTTAGTATCATCTAATGTGGCATGATCCAGTGTTTTTCTGTGAAGTGTAGCTTTGGAGGAACCAAAGGACAAAAGCCATACTGCTGTGATGTGGCTATACTTTCCTCTGAATCACAGGTTCAATGTGATGGTCTCCTGAGCAGCCAAAAAACAAGATACTCAGCCAAACCCAGACCTCTGTGATAGATCAGCATGACTGTGGAGAAACAACAGCAATCTCCACCTTAACTTGCTCTAACTACAGCTGGGTAGAAGTATCTTTTAGCTGTAATATCAACTTTTTTGGACATTCTGGACTGTTAAGTGAGACTTACTATCATTTCACACGTAATGCTTACATACTAGCTTTCTTTCCCCACATTTGCATATGTTTAGAAGATTTTTCTGGATTAAAAACTGGTGCAATAATAATTGTTATCAACTTTGGATTTAACAACTTTATCTGGAACATAGTAAACCCCTTTTAAAACATGCATGTAAAACATCATGCCACTAAGACTAAGAAAAATTGGATAAGATTTATATAGATACTTGGCAAAGAGCTCCTGAAAATGGTGCTGTCCAAAATTGTCTAACACTGGCTATAGTTTCTTATGAGAGTACCCTTCTGTGACTTAGATATTGATGAGATGATTCCAGGTCCCGTGGCTGACTATGACATTTCAGATATCTACTAATGAGTTGCCACCTTTTGAATAGCATGTAAGCATACTGGGCTAGAAGAATCCTGGGTATTCAGGAGTCCACCTCATCCCTGCACTGCTTGCTGATGCAGGCTTGCCTGTCATCTCCAAGTTTAACATCAAGGGTAGAAAGAACTGGGCTTCATGCGAATAGGTGCATCCTAAGCATGATTAGAGAGCAGTGAAGGGACGGCATCCTTTTGACTACACGCTGACTGAATTTTACTCTTCTAGGCATAATCATAGAAATGAATGTATAATTTCTGCCACGCCTGGAAGCCACATTGACTTTCTATTGAAACCATTCTTTTAAAAAGTCATGTGTGTGTGTGTGTGTGTGTGTGTGTGTGTGTGTGTGTGCATTCATGCACATGTGTGCATGACAAATGCTTATGGACACATATGCCACAGCAAATATGTGGAGGTCACAAGAAAACTTTGTGACATCAGTTCTCTCCTTCCTTCTTTATGTGGGTCCCAGGGATTGAACCTATGCTACCAAGTTGCATGGAGAGTTCTTTTGCCCAGTGATGAGCCATCTCTCTGGCCTGATGTTGAGAAGAATTCTGTTCTGAAGTCCTGCTGTGAACTGGCAACCTGGAATAATACATGATGGAATTTATTTACTAATAGATGGGAAAGAGAGCCCAGTGCCTTTCCCAGTCTGGCTTTCAGAGATGATTCACAAGCCGAGGCTCTGAGGCATGGAAAGCAAACAGCAGACATACGAACATTGGTTGCAATTGCTTCCTTTAAGCCATAATAAACCATGGTACTCAGATGACTGAACTGCATGTTTACTAGGTTGAGGTCAGGTTTTGTTTTGGAAGCTTTTCTTGATTTTGATTGCATCTTATTATGTGTTTGATATCTAGAGCTTGCAGGGGAGGAAGAAAAAAATCATAAAACTGTCCCAACAAGGACACCATTGTTGCTTGCTATAGTGCCCATCCACATTTCCTCCTGAGCTGCCTGGTGAGAAAGTTCACACTGAAGATGCAGCAGTAGTAACAAACAGGACTGCAGTGCCTTTGTGTGAGGAGCAAGGAGTCCTAAGGCTTTCCTGGGTGCCTCCTTGGGACTTTGTCTCTGCAAATATTGTAAACTCCTCCCACAGCCTTCAGCAGGGAATAACAAAGGTTGGATGCAGTGTACACAGGGATCGGCTCATGGGGCTTTTGTATTTGGCAGGCTGGGGTTTCAATGTTGGCTCTACCACTTAGCAGATGGGAAAGCTTCTTTAGTGGGCACTCCTAATTGCTCTCATGCTCCTGTCTTAAAGTGGAGAAACTATTTCCTGCCCTGAAGGATTATTTGGAAAATTCCATGAAATAGCCCGATAAAATGTGATGTTGTGTTGTAAATAACCATTACGCAGAAGCTATTATCACTTTCTAAGAAACTTTTGTTGCATTCCTGGCATGGAAATACAGAAATATCTAAGAGCTAGTAGAGCTTGGGAACAAGCAAAAAAAAAAAAAAAAAGGAGGGGAGGTGCTATTTGGTGGAGATCATTTCCCTAGAACACAGCCAAAGTATGAAAAGGGGAGTCCAGATGTATGGTTTGGTAAAAACAGGTATTGAATGTTCCAAGACAATTGTAATTTCAGGCGCGTCATCTTGGTATGCAAAGGAATATACAGGTTTGGGCTTTGTAAAATGTAACCTCTGTCCTTATGAGAAAATGCAGCTCTGGAGTGACCTGCTTGGGAATATTGGGAGTCTTTGGCACACCTTCAAAGAAAGCAGTTTCCCTGTGTAACTGCCATGTTCAATATCACATGCCAACCTTTTAACCACCCTTTAAAATTAAGTCATGTCAACAAGAGGGGAAAAGGAAGCCAATTCATATCTTAGTATCCCTTCCATCTTCTTCCTATACTGGTTGATGCCTCGTTCTCCTCACCAAATATTTCAGCAGTTTAGTTGCACAGCTCAGAAGGGGAAGGTTCCCAAGGAAGGTGGAAGGAATCTCATTGAGTCTGCACAGGTTTACCCTTTGCCACTGGGGAGGGTGAGTGGAAGGCAGAGGAATGCTGACTGCCTTTCAACCTTCTCTCTGACTGCCCCCTCCTTCCCTGTCCCTTCTCTGTCTGGAACCTTGTCTATGCTCCAGTTAGCAAATGTGCATTTTAGCAGTCAGACTGAAACTCAAGTGCCAGTGCTACACTAATGACATTTGACTTAGGAACAGCCTGTGTTTAAGGAGTCAGGGCTTTCTAGTCTGTACAGTGGACCTGTTTTACAGCCAATTAAAAGAAGTTTTCATCCCACTTCTATATACCAGCTTTATCCACTGATCTTCCAGAAACACATCCCATTTACCTTTGTGCCCCAAGACATCTCACTTTTGGCTCTTTCCTCTTTATTCCCTTAGGATGCTGAATTCATAGCATCTGTGCTCCCTACCCCAGTTTAAAAAAAAAAAGAACTTGTGAATAACTTTTCAAAAATGACCTAATCTTTCAAGAACCTTAATGATGCAAAATAAAAAAATCAATATATTTCTTGCCTTTGTAGCCCATATATTTTTTAAATGGCCACAGTACTGGATGTGTTTCTGGAGGGGAAAGTGTCTTTTAAATTCTTGGGATTTGCTCTCACAATGGTAGGTCGATTAACCTCCCATTAATATTGGCTTTTTAAAGGTATCCAAGTCATTAGGCCTTTGATTTCATTTGTTAAATCACTATTTTATTGGGGTGAAAATATTGTATAAGAATGGTAATGTTGAGCCGGGCAGTTGTGGTACACACCCTTGATCCCAGCACTTCAGAGGCAGAGGCAGGAGCAGGAGGACCTCTGTGAGTTCAAAGCCAGCCTATTCTACAGAGCAAGTTCCAGGACAACCAGAGCTGCACAGAGACCATATCTTAAAAAACAAACAAGCAAAAAAGAATGGTGATGTTGGAGTGAGAGTGTTCTAGCTTAGAACCCTCTTTACAGTCATAGTGCCTTTATTTTTCTTAAAGTGTTACACAGTAGGCACTATTCTGTGTGTCTTACAGATGTGAACCCATTTGATCTTTCTCAATAGTCTCAGGAAGTAGAGACAACTGCTTTAAAGTCTACATGTATATATCTATTTACTATGTATGGGAGTAGTGTGTGTGTGTACACATGCGTGTGTGTGTGTGTTTGCATGTGTGTCTGTGTCACAGTATATATGTGCAGGTCAGAAGACAACTTGCAGAAATTGGCTCTCTTTTTTCCATCATGTGAGTTTCAGGTGTCAAACTAAGGTTGTCAGACTTGGTGGCAAACATCTTTACTTGCTGAGCCATTTGGCAGCCTAGTTATCTTCATTTCACAGCTGAAGAAACTGAGACCTAGAAAGGTCTAGTGAGTTGCCAAAGAACTTGCAGAATGCTGAGATTTAATCCCAGACATTCTAGCTCCAGAGTCCCAACCTGGATCTCTGACTATTCCCTCTCTCTTTAAAATTATCTTAGGCTCAACTTCCCTCTTTATATAATGAATGTAATATATCTCAATTCATTCCACTTTACACAGGATGTGGGACAGTGATAATTTCAGGGTTATCATTTTGGTTATGGCACAAAATTTTATCATTTTCCCCCAAGTGTACATCCTGAAGTAGTTCCCTCAGGTGCTCTGTTCCGTGGTGTGGTTTCTAATTCTTTGGTCTCAACATAGAGAAGGAGTGAATAAAGTGACTTCTCAGAGCACATGCTAAGACTCGTTAATCCAGCTCCATGCTGTATTTTTTCAAATGGCTTTTTAAATTGACTTCCAAGATCATAACTTTCTGTCTGGAGTTTTCATATATGCCTTGTTACTATTGGTACTACTCTTGCCTCCACAACCCTGCCTATCTCCCGCTGGTTCCCTTCCTCCCTTCAATAGCCTCCTTTCTCCTTTCATGTCATCTGTGTTCTATTACTCTCTCCCCTTAAGGTCTCATTTCCTTTCTCATGAGTCATTTTCTTATTTCATTCACCCTCTATGTTTGCAAATACATAAAAATGAAATTCTAGACTCTGCATATGAGAAAAAATACATATTTGTCTTTTCAAGTCTAGATCATCTTGCTTAATATTATAACTACCATTTTTTCATTCATTCTCTTGTATGTATCATAATTTCAGTTTTCATTGTGACTGAATAAAATTTCATTGTGCATATGCACATTTTCTTTATCTACTCATCTGTTGAAAGATACCTAGGTTGGCTCCATTTCTACTCTATTGTGAGTTACCATCTTTAAAAGGCATAGTACTCAGTGCTTTATACTGGACATATTAGAGGAACCTAGATGTTCTACAGTTGGAAACCCCATCTAATGTTGACATTCAAATGTCTACAATCCTTGTGATAACATGGAATCAGCTCTTTAGGTATCATTTTAATAACACCCCACGGAGTTCAGGGTCTGGAGTTTAGGTTTCTAAAGACACTAGAGACAACTGGCTGGCAACATTTTTAATGGTATCTACAGCTTTGAATCTGCAGAGATTTAAAAGTTTTGTTCTTTTGTGCTGGTACCCATTTGTATATAGAGAGCTGTATAAATGCTACGAACAGGAGGGTTCATCTGTAAGAATATTGCGCATCTACTACACTTTGGACTCTTTTGCTAAGGATGTTTGCATTTCCATAAGCCATCTTTTTCATAAACATATTCAATTCACTACAAACTGTACATGAAGAGATATGACACTGACCTTTCATGGATCTCTCCTCTCAGAGCCCAATGGCCACGTAAGATTGTGGTTATATTTTCACTTTGTCTCATAAAGTTCCAACACCATGCTGCTTTTGCCACCATTGTTCACGGAAGTGTCCATAAGTTTCTTCATTGCTTTCCCATTCCTATTTTCCTCTTTTGTACTCTATTTGTCATGATCCCCATATAAAACAAAGTTCAGGAAGAGAGGGAGACATCAAGCCAACAGAACAATGTTTTCTACACATTAAGATGTGCCAACTCATGTGGCATTGCAGTGTTCCACTTTCTGATTTTATAAAGGGCTTCCTTACTCTGTTTGCTAGTTGTTGTTGGCTTTTTAAAAATAGTGTATAATTCAAAATAAATACATGTGCTTGATTAAAAATAAAGCCTTAAGCTCAAAAGAAGGGAATCCAATGAAGTGAGATGTACAAGCCTCCCTTTCTCTGACTTCTAGTCTTCCCTCAAAAGATAAACACTGATAACAAGTTCATCTTGTATAATTTCAGCACGGTTTTATTCAATTATCTCTGTGTGTTTGTGTGAATATTTCTTCCTCTGCCTGAGACTACACACAATGTTCATTTTCTTGCTATTTATTTGATTTGATAACAAGCTTCAAAAACATTTGCAGTTCTAAATGAGCTACCCTTTCTTTTTATCAGACACATAATATTTAAAATGATGCAATGTATTGAAGCAGTTCATAATAGGCATAATTTTTTTCCATTTTCTGCTACCAACATTGTTACCTTGTATATTATTTTACCCATAATTTGGCTCCCTTTTCCAAGTATATTTAAGGAGAAAATGCCATCCAGTAGAGTTGCTAGTTCAAACAGTCCCGTGTTTTCTAGCTGGAGAGAAGCATACAGATTACGCTGCAGTTAGCTTTTCCCATTTATGTCTCTATCCTATTTGGGTAAACAAGCCTTCTTTCTTCCAACTTTCAATGATGTCTAGACATTACCACACTTTTAAGTTTTGCTTCTCTGAAATACAGGTTACACATGGCATAGCTACTGATAGCTGCTGATTTGAAATGACAGGTATCATTTTCATCACGATTTACTTTGCAGAGCTTAGATGTTGTTCCCTTGTTTAGTCTGCATGACAAACAGTGATACTAGAGAATTACATGAGGAAACTGAAGCCCAGAGAGGGAGAGTGACTCACCTATGCCAAGTTAGGGGACAGAGATTTACTACCATGCTTTCTGACTCAAAATATAGTTGTTTTCACTAAATTGTAGAACTGAGGGTAAAAATTGTGTGTGTGTGTGTGTGTGTGTGTGTGTGTGTGTATGTGTGTGTATGTGTGTGTGTGTGTGTTATGGGGAGATGTTTGAATGTAGGATCCTTTTTTTTCTTTCAACCAGTCTCATGTAATACTCTCCCTGATTGAGGGGAGGGGTATGCATTCAAGCCTCAGGTACTTTCTTCCATGTTATTCATTTTAATTCTCACATCCAAAATTATTATACTTCATATAACTCAGAGCAAATTCACCATGTCGTAGATCCCACTGGAGAATATGGAAATATGAAGTCATGTGTGAAACTTAAGTTGGAATCAAGTAAGCATTTTACCATCCTGTATCTCCAAACACTCAGGAAGAGGACTGCCTCTCTCATCTCTTATTCTCATAAACATGTTGACCATGTCACAGGCATCATTTACGTTCAGGTACACGTTGGCTGGTAGCACAGGAGAAATTTGAAGGGCTTCTGAAACTTTACTGTTGTCTCCTTGTGACTATTGGTATTTCCCTGGGAGTAAGAGTAACTATAGAGTTTCTGTATTTCTAGTTATTGAAAAATGGTGGATTGGTACCTGGCATCTACTCTTACTTTCTTCTAGTATACCTTTCTGTACTCAAGAGTCTAGAAAGCTAGATAAACTATATCTCCTAGGCTCCCTTGCAGCTAAATCCTAGTTGAAAATTAGATTTCATCAAATAAGTATAGCTGCGTTTTCTTGATTCTGCTGTGAGGGATTTTCACATTCATTAGTTTCTAGTTCAAAGAATGTGCCTTCCCATGGTCATACTTAAGGGAGAAACAAAATATGCTAGTTAGATTAGGTAAACAATTTTATTATTCTGGAGCATACTTTAATGTGTCTAATTTTATGATTTCTTGTGATCTTTTATAATTGTTTTTCCCCAGCCTGTATATGTATTTTAAAAATCCCATTTGCCAATTTTATTAGATTCTTTGCTAAAACAATCCTAGAATAGCTAAGAAACACAAAAAGGCAAAAGCTTCTACCCTTTGTATTGTCAAAAGGTAAGATCTTCAGATGCCCTTTTTCCTGGGCTTCATAAGTGGATACATAGTTCATGTATCATTTGCAAATAAAAGACCATTATTGCTATTTTGACATGTGGAGTATATATGTGATGAGATCTTTTCTATTGTGACTTGTGTGTTCCTGTGAAATTCTCTGTCATTATTTTCCAGTCATCACTTGTGCTATGTAATTTGCTTTGAATTGGAAAGATACAAATACCTAAAACCACATCTCGCACCACAGAGTGATGAAGATCAAAACTAAAAATAAATAAATAAATAAATAAATAAAGAAAGAAAGAATGGCAAGATATCCCAGGTGTGTTTTTAAATCCCAGAAAACTTTGCCTCTGGGGATTCTCTATGCTTCTTGCTAAAAGGGATCTTTCCTTTTTATACTATAAAATATAACATAATTTTTTTTCCTTTTCAGTTGTAGATGGGCTTCTAGTAGAGATGTGACCTGCTCTCACCATGTTTTTTTTTTAAAAAACAGGGATGCTAGTCTCTTTTGTTATTGTCACATTACCCAAGATATAGAAAAAAACAACAACAACAAAAACCTAGAGATTTAGTGGGGTTTATTATGTGATGGGAAAACAATGTGTTCCTTTGTATTAGAGCATAAATTAGATCAGCCCTTTTTGCTAGGAGCTAAGAAAGATATCCAGAATCAATCTATCTCATCTCTCAAAGTGTGAATTTGGTGTTTCACACACTTATTCTGAAAAAATAGGCAAGAATGATAAAGGCTAGCATTTACTGAGTATTTACTCTGTGCCATCTATAGTTCAGTTTTGAACATTTATCTCATTTATACCTCCTAGTGAGTGTGATGTTGCTACTGTTATCATTTTGAAATGGTATTTTAAATTTGCAAACCTACATTGAGCACTTTGTTGGCATATGTTCATTGTACATTGTACTGGGTTTCATGAGGACATTTCCTACATATGCTTTGATCATGTTCCAGTCATGCCCGTTACCCTTCCCTTTCTCCATTCTCCCCCATTAGCTTCCTTAGTTCTCCCTAGAGTGAAACAGTTCAAAATGAAATTATTAATGGAATATAGTAATAGTGTTCAGCTAGCACTTCCAATTCCAGAACCTTGACATCATGCCTCCCCCCACACACACACATACACAGACAGACAAAACCTTATACCCTTTAAATGGTCATTCTTAGTCCCATCTCCTTGGGGCTGGAGTGAAGTTATAGTCACTTATTTCCTGTGTAAGTTATTTTCTCCTAATAAACTCCATGCCATCTTACTTGTCAAGCATCCTGCTTTCTATGCCTATATCTGGTGTCAGAAGTGGGAAGAAGGATAACAATACTAGAGAAGTCACTCACTTGCACTTCCTGCCTACCTTAGTATTGTTATCTTTCTTCTCAGGTCTTTGATGAAGTTGAAGATTTGACTGTCACAGTTATTTTTTCTCTCTTCCTAATAAACATTAGGTACAAGACTTAAACTTTCCAGTTTAGTACAACTTCGTTGTAATCTCTGTTACGCCTTTACCCTAGAACTAGATGTGTAGGTCTTGCCAATTGCTCTATGTTGCTTCTCTGGCAGTAGGTCTTAAATTGTGTATGCTTTTACCTTTCCTTCTCCTAGAGCATACTTGATATTTGCTATCATTGTATAGAGTTTTGTATCAAGCCTAAATCTTCTTCTTTAGACTAAAAGGGTTATTGTAGTGATATATTCACCTTCTGCACCTTTAGCACTGACCACACCCTTGTGGGCATGGTCACAGGGGCAGATGTGACTGAAAAAGGAAGGATTGAGTTGGGATCAGTAGACCCCTCAGGTCGCAGAGAGCATCAAGGTGGCAAATTCTACATCCTTGGGGCTGGAGCCCCAAGTTATTTTGTCCTATTAAACTCCACATCATCTTACTGTTCAAGCATTCTGATTTCTATGCCTATATATCTCATTTTGCAACCACCAACTTGCCTTTTGTCTTTATTTATTTGCCTATTCTAGGTATGACACATAACTGGAATCATACAATATTAATCCCATTTGCCTTCATTCACCTAGCATGTTTTTAAGGTGCATCCATATTACAATATATAGTAATACTTTAGTCCTGTTTATTGGTTGGATAAGATCCCAATATAAGACTGGGGAGAGAGGCAACAGTTAAGACTACCCACTGCACTTGCAGAAGATGAGCGTTTGGTTTTCAGTACTCATATCAGGTGGCTCAGACCTACCTGTAAGCCTAGATTCAGGGAATCTAAACAAGAACCTGCACACTCATGAACACACACAAATAAATATATATCTTAAAAACAATTCCTGTGTATGAGTATACCATTTTCTCTTTAAATAATCACTGAGGTAATTTGGGCTTCCTTTGACTGTTGTGAATGGTATGGTGCTTGACTAACGTGTGTACATGTATCTTTGCACCAGTTTTTATCTCTTCTGTACATATGTAAGAAAATTTGTATGTGGAGATTTACATAGTTGAGGTTAAGAATAGTAATAAGGGTTGGGAATGAGATTGAAACAATCTTCCATTTAACCATGCAGATACTGTCTTCCCCTAAGAACGAACCTCTCTTTTTATTAATACCAGTGCTTAAATCTGTATTAAAATATCTCTTTCATTAAATACAACAGTCTTCATGTAACTAATAAATGATGTAGCTTCCTGTATCCACAAAACAATGATTTCTTGGATTCTGTCTTAGGAAACTAGTTTATGACAGTCCATCTTTAGCATCTGTCCCATGACTATGACAGGATTCAGGTAGAATTCCTTTAATCAATCAACTACATTCTAACAAATGGTGTCACTAGGATACATCCTCCTTTAATCCTGATTTATAGGTAATAGCTATAACTGATTTCAGTCAGTACAGAATATTATTTTTACAAAAGATTTTTATATGGTTTTCTGAATTTGGGGTAGTTATTTTGAGATTATAATTATCTTCCCTTTCCTCCATCAAAACCATTTATGTTTTCAAGGATGATGATTTGGCACTCACTGGACAAACAATTGGTGAACTCATCCCTCAAGAACACCTCTCCTGCTCCTAGCTTCCCTCAGTTGTCTATACTTCCTTTACAAAAGTTTTCATTTGTCCTTCTTCATAGCCATCTGAGGTAGGAGGAGTCAGCTTTAGAATATCCAGTATTGAAGAAAGCTAGGACTCAATTAGACGATCTTGCTCAAATCACTCATCTTAAAGATCCTTGAGCCCAGGTTTTCTATGATCTTTCCATACTATCATGCTGTGTTTCCAAAAACTCAAAACTACTTAGAAAACAGTTGCACACAAACTGCCTCCTTTACAGCAAAAGCCAATGTTGTACAGGAACATGAGTTTAACACAACCTTTCCATAATAATTATAATTGTAGAAGTAACAGTAACAGTCATAGCTGGCAATGCCAGTATTTCTGTATAATCCAGCACAGTGACTTTTCACCAACATCTCTAAATCAGCACACTTTAGTGCCTAGGTTAAGCATTATGAAAGTTCTTAACACTGATGGATGGACTCTTGTACCCCTGAGCATTCCTCAATGTTTGTCTCCAGTAATTGTTCACCCTTGGTTACAGTTTCTTGACTAAGGAACTGTTACTTCTTTTTCGATAGCTCTCCCTAATTTCCCACCATCCTGAGTAATAGGAACCATCTATTGCTTTTAATTGAGGATGCTGAAACTGAGAGGCACTACATCATCAGCAGGAGTAGATTCAAAATTCTGAATGCCTTCCTATAGCTTACAAATCTCCTTTTTCTTCCTTTAGAGGGAAGATGCCACCACATTTCTCTCTGAGAATTACCCAGCCTTCTGATCCGAGTCTCATTACTCACTCTGATTTTCTGGTCTGCAGATACCTGCTCCTTTCTTGGTGGAATATTTGCTCAGAGGTGATTATTTGCTCATGTGGAGGTGGTTTCAGTATGAAGCGCCATTGATGAATGATGGAAAAAATATCGCTTTCCCAGATGGCTGATCCAAAGCTCTGTCGAAGGTTAACACTGTTTCTATAGCAGCAGCTGAGGTGGTACTTAAGTAGTGAGATTATAAATTGAGTGTTGAAGCTGTTTAGATTTTCCGAGAGGAGCTTGAATGGCTGGGCTCTCCATTTCCTTCTTTACCATGAGAGATGATTCTGTCTTCTGATTCAGATATTGCTGCGTGTAAAAATCAACTACAGCCTCATCTCTCTGACATTTTATTTTTTGGACTTTTGATGCAGCCACAAGGCTTTAATGGCTCATTTAACTGAAGATATGGGGTTTGTGTAGCCATCGACTTTAGAGCACCATTCTCCACTAAGTTATTTTATTCTATTTTGTTGATAAGAGGTTTATTTCATTGACTGTGCTTAGGAATAGGCCATTATTTGAGGCCAAGGAAAAATAAGGAGTCGAGGCTCCTGCACTTAGAGATCCAACCTGCTGTCAATAGGACTGCCATTTGCAGAATTCCAGTTGTGTTCAACCATGGGTAGTGAGGTGTGTTGCCTTGGCTTTAAACTCTATGAGATTAAATGCACAGCAATTTCCTGAAGCTAAGTTATCTCTAGGGGAAGAGAAGCTATTCTGGGGCCTTAAGTAACCTTATTTATGGATGGACTGGATGTGGCCTTGGATGAGAGGCCTTCATTCCTGGCCCCTTGATCTCTCCCTAAGCCACTTAGGTTGAAGATTAAGCAGAAACAAATGACCACAGCTTGGTGGCTGCCTCTTTCTTTTCTGAGAGTGGGTACACTTGCAGGGTAGTAGGCCTGAGCGTCTTCCACAGTCATTTCTAACTATTCTTCTGTTCCTGAGGATCAGTAGAGGAACTTTCCCCAAGGCCAGTCAGAATCTTGTAGAATGGGCAGACTGTACATTTGACACTTTCCAAGCTTGTGGGCTGAGATGGTCTCCTGTGGAGGATGGCAGTGGGGTGCATCCACAGAGTTCTTCCTCAGGCTCTTCCCCTGCTCAGTTTGATTCAGCAGGTGTGGAGTGTGTGCCAAGAATTGTTACTGAAGCAAATCCTGGTGATTCCTATTACCAGGCAAGCTTGGGAAGCATTGGTTTACAGTAAGAGACTTTGCAATAAGCATCCCTCCCACACTTTTCTTCTCTTACTGCAATAGTTTTCCCTTTTTCCTCCATGGCAGATGCTTGTAGATAGATGGCTCATAGCTCCCAGACCTACCACTTTAGTATATGCCAGTAGGATCCTTAGCTATCAATAACTGTATCTCCTTGTCTTCCTGACAAGGTGTTCAGAGATTAACGCCCTCAGAAGCAGCCTGCAACCGGGGCCCAAGAGACCCTGGTGTCTAAATACCCAGCTGTGCTGCTTCTCTAGAGGGATAAATCTCAGCTACATCTTGCACTATTTCCCGGAACTTCCTGGTGATATTAAACACCCACCACTCACAATAGGGATATATTTGGCATTGTACTTCTTATTAGCTAGTTTTCTTCACTATCTTATTTCTTTATTTTCCTACTAACACACCAGCATTTCCTCACCTCTCAATAAACTACAATCAGTTTTGCTATAGCATAACAAATGAGTTTGTAGAAAATCACCTTGCTATGCAAAAAGTATGTAATAAAAAACCCGATGGCTTATGGGACAAATGGGATTAGAGGCACGATTTTTTGAAACTTGGTAATACATAAAAAAGATGAGAGTCTGATAAAATGGTAGTACAAATTTACATGTGTTATAAAGCTGTATTATACAAGTAGCACAGCAAACATGGTACTTTGCCTGGAAAAAAGCCCTGCTTGTTCCTGGAAGCAGGCATTGGAAGAGATGTAGCTTGAGACTTACCATGCTTAGGTGAGAGGAGTGTCATGACAAACCAAGCAAAACATTGTAACTCCAGATATAGATACTCGTGGCTCCTAAGATAGACTGAGGTACTGATAGGTGTTGAAGCGTATGCATGCCAGAGTTTTATAAATGAGGCTTGCATTAGCAAGGCACACTTTTCTTCATTCACCTAGTGTTTCTTTTCTTTTCTTTCTTTTTTTTTTTTTTTTGTTTAAAATTATTATTTATTTATTTATTTTTATAACCAAGTCCATTTAAATGAAAACAAACATTTATAGACAATATTTGGGAATTTGGGCGTCGTTCTTTCCAAACTATTTCCTGCTGGTAAGGGGCGCTGTCATGGGGGATTCTAAGAAGATGCAGAAATCCTGTCTATAGTCCGTAAGGCTGCTTTGTCCAACTGTTTTGAATGTAGGATCACCTGGTACTCTGTTTCAGGCGGTCTGGCTTGATCAAACCACATTAGTCTGGAAGGAATCCACTGCTTTTCATTTTCTGTGGAAACAAAAATAGAAATCCTTTTCCTCAGTAACTTATCCTTGAACTTAAATTTTGGAGTCATAGCATTTTTTTATTTAATTTATTATTTTACACGTTGATCCCAGTTCCCTCTCCCTCCCTCCCTTCCTCCCTCCCCTCCAGCCCTCCCTCCCTCCTTCCCCTCCAGCCCTCCCTTCCTCATTCCCTCCCTTTTACCCACTCTGCCCTCTCACATGCACCCTAACAACCTCCCCTCCCATCCCCCCACCCCAATTCCATATGTAGGGGAATGCCATCCAGTTGGGGTCATGTAGATCTGACAGGTCATGTAAAGTAGGGACTAGGGGTTCTCTCCTGTCTTTAGGTTAAGGCAGTTATCCCTCCATGGGGGATATGTTTGCAAAGTCCTTTTGTGCACCAGGGATACATCCTGGCTCCACTGTCTGAGGTCCCTTAGACTGCTCAGTCCTTCTGGCTGAGACCCATAATCAGGGGGGCCTGAGTCAGTCCTATGCTGGCTTCCCAGCTATCAGTCTTCACCTAGTGTTTCTTGCAGACAAAAGTGTACCAAAGCAAATATGAAATTTGTGTGATGACCAAATCATTTCCTAATTCATCAATCACACTGGAACAAATTTGTGTTTTCAAAGTAGACAGTAAAGCAGAACTCTTAGTACTTTCTCTAGCTTCCTTGTTATGGGACTTCCTTCTAAACCTTAACTGGGGAGCCAAAAAGTGGTAGCTTGACAGAACTTTCCATTCTTACTGGAACTTTCTCCTGGTGAACCAGGTTAACATACAGAACACAAGCTAATTCATACCCATGTGAGTTCAGCAGGGACCATGACTGGCTATAGGAAATAACATTTTTAGCTAAAATGTCCCTGCAGGATGCCTTTAATCCCAGTATTCAGGAGGCACTTGGATCTCTGTGAGTTGGAGGCCAGCCTGGTCTACAGAGTGAGTTCCAGGATAGCCAGGGCTACACAGAGGAACCCTGTCTCAAAAACCAAAAACCAACAACAACAAAAAGTCCTTGCAAAAGGCTTTGTACCTCACCCATTACTCACACATTCTGTTACACCTGAACTCATTTGTGTATTGTCAATGTGAATATATCCACCAAGTTTGTAGAATCTTGGTTGCCTATTTGCAATTTCTTGCACTGGTTTGAAACATGAAATCAAATTTCAGGTTATTACAAACTGAAGCAGAGTTCTCTAAAAGCTCAGCACCTTCATTAGAAGGAAATTGATGAACACAGAACTTTGATAGATTGTTATTCATTTGTATTCAATGCTTCCCAGGAGGGAAAATTACAGCTGGGGCTCAGCTCATTCTTAATTTCCCATGGTAGATTGCAGATGTGTTCTTTACTGTTCTACAGCATCTTTGGTCTTAGTACCTGCTTTTTCCTGTGTGAAACTCTGCACACTTAAGCCCTTTATACACAACATGGCTCATTTGTTAGCTGGTTCTTCTTTGATTTCAAGCTTCTGTTTTCTACAGCCTTGATTTTGACCTGGGTGTGCATGCAGGCTACAAGATCCCTGTTTTTCAGAATGTGGACTCCAGACCACCCACATCAGAATCTCCTCAGGCACTACTGCCTGGGCTCCACCCTATACTTCCTGAATCAAATATCCTAAGAGTGAGATTCAGGGATCTGCCTCTTCGACAAGCAACCAGGTGATGCTTATGTGTACTCCATGTACATACTCACTTGTTCAAACCAGTAAGTCTCAGGCATGGCTAGCTATGTCTGTCTCTGGATATATTTGTCAATGTATGGAGACATTTTGAGTGGTCACAACTGGTGTTACTGGCATCTAATGATTAGAGGGCAGTGATAGCACTTAGCATCCTACATTGCATGGGACAGCACAACACAACAAAGAGTAGCACTGCCATAATTTTGTGTAGTGCTGAAGAGGGGAAGACTGAGTTCAATCCAAAGGGATTTCCATTGGGTCTGCTGTGCTCACAGAGCTGTGCTTCCTCATTATCTTCTTGCTCTCTCCACATCTGGCTGGTATAGAAGTGACACAATCTTAGACTAGGCAGACATGCACATCTGGGACACACTGTGAGCTTCACACAGGTGGAATAAGGGTGGATAACACAATAACAGATTCTCTGGAGCATGCTTTCCCTAGCATCCCTGGCTTGAACTGTTTATCAGGTCCATACAAGTCATCCTAGAGATTAAAGGCCCTGGCAGAGCTAGAGCAAATCACAAAAAATATGGAGATGCCTAAATGAGTTCCCCTGTTAGCATGCACAAATTATTTGTCAAACATCCTCAGATTTTATTACCCACCTGACATATACACAATACAGTAAAAGCTAGCTTCACTCATCCCCTAGGACAGGGCTTCAACTGGTATTTCTATGCTTCATTTCTTGCTGACCCCTGCTTACTATCAAGTCTGAAACTATCTTCTAAATCATGGAGGGGGGTTAGAATATTTGGTATCACTTCAAGCTTGGAAGCATTCCACTGTGCCATGAATCTTTGAAAACTACTAGTTCATACATAGCATAAGTGCTGGTTCAGTTTTCAGTTCTGAAAATGCTTTCAGTCTATGTTATATCCCAAGGAATATGTCCCTTCATTATAACTAGTGTTAAAAGATAGCTTCTGACCAGGTAATGCACAAAGAAAGATGTTTTGAGTATTTACTGGAAATATTTTATGAATTTGTGTATGTTTTAAAATATTTTTTACATATTATAGCTTTAATGCTGAACCACTTTTATCTGTAGCCTGTTGAGGTTTTGAAAACCCTTTCCAACCTTTTAAAATTATTGAAATATGAGCCATGTTTGAATACATTATAGCTATTGTAAATGTACTACCTAATACTATTCTAAGCACTATATACCTATTTTGTTCAATGAGTTCTCACAGAAACTTACTGGGATAGGGTTAACATTTAGCTGATATTAAATTCCATGAACACAGAATGTAGATGGCCATTCTACTTCTGGGACTCGATAGTCTGGATTCTTAACAAGAGTATTATTATTGGGCCAGCAAAACAACTCTGTGTAATGATGCTTGCTGCCAAGGCTGACTACCTGATTTCCACCCCTGGACCCTCAGAGTGGACGCAGAGAACCTATTCTTGTTCTCTAATCACCATAGGGTCTCTTCTGCTCCCCCAACTAAACAAATAAACTCAAAAAGTATTATTATGCCTCAATTTTTAAAATATAATCAACAATTTTCACTTCTAACTTGAATCATGTGAAATACACATTAAGATAATTTCCTTAGAAAGGCTGAAATATAGCTAAGTGGTAGAGTGCTTGCTTATCATACACAAAGAACTAGGTTCAACCCCTTGCACAACAAAAAATATAGTTGACACACAATATGGTAATTTTCTTAAGCTAGTATTATCCAGTAGAAATCGAATGCAAGTTATATATGTATTTTTAAACTTTGAAGGAAACAAATTATTTAAAGAGTCAGAAAGAAGCTAGGCAGTGATGGTGCATGCTTTTAATCCCAGGGATTAATCCCAGGGAGGCAGAGGCAGGTAGATCTCTGTGAGTTCAAGACCAGCCTGATCTACAGAGCTAGTTCCAGGACAGCCAGGGCAGTATGGTGAAACCTTGTTTTGAAAATCAAAAAAAAAAAAGAAAAGAAAGAAAAAGAAAAAAAAAGAAAGAAAGAAAGGAAAAGCAGAAAGAAACAGGTGAAACACTTTCAATATTTTTGTTAATCCAAATAAATAGAATATCTAAATCATTATAATTTATTGAATATTATATTTTGTTTAATCAACATATCCAAAATATAATTGCTACATGAGATCATGCTAAAACTGTATTGAGACATTTTGCATTTTTTTTGTTTTGTGCCTTTCCTATCTAATGTGTATCTTTCGGTAAGGTAGGGGGTCAAAACCCTGTGTAGCCCTGGCTGTACTGAAACTTGCCTGTAGACCAGGCAGGCCTCAAACTCAAGAGATCTGCCTGCCTCTGCCTCCTGAATGTTGGGATTAAGGGTGTCCACCACCAAGTCTAGGTAACATCTAATGAATATCTTACATTCTTAGAACATTACAATTCAGTTTAGCTATATCTCAAGATCTGTATGTGGCCACTGTCTTCAGACTTAGTAAAAACTCTCAGGCTTTAAGAACGGAGACTGAATGAATTTTGAAAGGAAAAAATGGTGTTTTTCAATCCTTCTCTGCTGATATGTGAGAGAAACCTTCAGTGGTTCTCTGTGTCGTGACAAAGCTACACCTATCCAGATGTAGACTTCTGAAAATGGCATAAGCATTTATGTGATTTACACTTGTATCAGTTACTTGTCTTGTTGCTGTGACAACATAACTTACAAAAGTAACATTGGGGGAAAAAGATTTCTTGTTTTGCTTACTTGTTTATTTATTTTGTCTTACTTCTTATAGATAGTCTATCATGACAGTAAGACTGTGAAGCCACTACTCACTTTGAGCCACAGCTAGAAATCAGAAAGAGATGAATGCTCAATTTCTTCTTTTACTTCTTTCCCTTTCCCCTTTAATTCAGTATACACACACACACACACACACACACACACACACACACACACACACAGCGGGAGGGGGGATAGGGGAGGGGAGAGAGGAAGGAAGAGAGAGTCTTTCTGTCAGTGTACTTGTTTCATTTGATGGAGAATCTGAAATGGGTTCACAGGAATGGAGAGACATTTGATTTGTGTCTATGAGAAACCTTCCTATGTCTGGCTATGACACAACTGCTCTCACCACCATAATATGGCTTCTGTGGAATACATATACCATAGATATTGTAACCCAGCAGTGTGAGTATATAAATCTGTAGTCTTAAGAACAAACAAGCTTGTTAAGCTGCAAGCTCAGAACTCCACTAAAAATCCACTACCTGTGTAATAAATAATGGAACTAAGTACTACAAAGTACATGGGCTCAACATAGAAAAGTAAGGGTATATGTGTCCAGTGTAAGACACGAGTCCCTAATTGCTGAATAAACTGTACAATATCTACCAACAGGAATACTAGCTATGGAATCCCCATCTTCCTGTTTATTAAATTCATGGGAGCAAGTGGCTCTTCTAGAAAAACACATGATCATTGAGAAGCAACATACTAGAAGGAGAAGATCATGGTTGAAAGGATTTGAGTTCCCACCTCTACCACTACTTAACAGTGTAGGTCCCATCTCTCTGAGTCTTTGAGGTATAAAGGGGGAATAGGACTAGATTTCAAGTGAGGATGACTTTCAATCACTGGGGATTGTTTTAGAGTTTTAAGATGCTGATGTCCAGGCCCTATTCCAGTCAAATTAAAAGAATGTCCAGGGTGGGCCTGACTTGAGAGCACATGACTACATGTTCTGTAATTTGTCTTAAATCTTCAATGCTGTTGTAGATAATCCAGCATCATTGCAAATTCAAGGGGTAGTGGGAAAGGGGAGATGGGGTAATCTTTGTTCTCAAATACTGGGAAAGAAAGTGTCGGTTGCAGTGTGTCTTTTCTATTCCCTTAGCTTTGATCTGGGCCCTAGATTCAGCACTGAAAGTACAAACAATGCTACATACTTCAAAAATCTTCATTTATAATAAGCTATTGTTGTTAGGTAAATGTCAAAGATGGTGTTATAAATGAACAATTCCTTATTTGGTGGAGAATTAGAGGACCAGGGAGAGAAATGGACCATTTAGATGTCTAATTTCAAATGCCATTTGCTTATAATGTACTTGTAAGGGAAAGAGGAAAACCCCATTTATTTTAATTTAATTTCAATTACTTAGGCCCTTCCTAGACTCAGAAATGATTTAAAATATGAAGGCATGGAAACTAATATTGTGCGTCTCCTGCACTCTCTTTCAAGAACTCAATTGCAAGTAGAATGTTCTAGTATTTCTCACCCATAGACTGTAGAGTACAGATTAAATAAAAAACATTTTGAAGGTAGGTGACTGTATTACTTAGGGCAGACTTGGTAACAAATGAATCTCAAATCTCAGTAATGTACCAGCTCAAAAAGTATGATTGACAGTTGGTTTCTTGCTGATGAAAAATGTCTTGCTTAGGTCATCTTTGATCTATGGCTAAAGCTGGTGAGACCTGTCTCTGTTTCGAACATCAACAGTCCAAGTGGTAGGGAGGAGAAGAGAAACTGATGAATCCCGCACTTGATCTTCATGTTTATTTGAAGAAGAAGACTTAGTTACCCAAAGCAAGCAGTGAGGCTAAGGCAACATTGAATTGAACACAGCAGGGATGGGCATGTGCCAGCCTTCTGCTGCAAGAAAGCTAGGGATAATAATACAATGCAACCTAAAGTAAAAACTCTACGAAAAACAATTGACTCTAGCACAGGGGATGCTGCATTAAAGAAAAGTCACAAAGTTGTTCTTCCTAACAATGTGGCTACATGGTTATCACACAATTGTCATGACCTGCCCCGCCCCACCCCTCCAGTAGTGTACTGAAGTTCACTTTCACTGTGAACACACTAAGCAAGAGTTCTTGGTGGAATATTGTAATGTAATCCTGTCTTCCTGGCCTCAGTTGAATTTTGACCTTTTCAAGTCCTCCTATCTACTGAAAGATGCTTGTTTGCTCTCCTCCTGGATTTGCTTATGACTTCAACAAAGAAGTAAGAGAGGCCAATTTCTTCATCCTACAAATAGTCGATGAGTAGTAATGGTTGAGAATGTTGGCTCTTAAATTAGTCTGTATATATAGCCACTCAAGGAGCTTTAAAACATACTGTCTCGGTCCTATGCCCATGCTGGAAATTGTTATTTAGTCAGTCTTGGTTGTAGCCCGGGGTTGGTTGCAGCTTCTAAACCAACTGAGATATGTGTTTAGAACTTGGCATTTTGAGGCCAGTGTTGTGGTACACACTTCTCATCCCAGCACCTGGAAGTGAGAATAGGAGGATAAGGAGTTTAAAACCAGCCCCAGCTATATCACAAATTGATGATCAGCCTAGGCTATGAGAAGTATGTAGAGGTTCTCCAGGCTGTCTTTTCAAATAAAATTCAAGAGAAAGAGGAACAACAGCAACAACTACTACTACTATTACTATTACTATTACTCCTGCTACTCCTATTACTACTATTAGTACTATTACTGTCACTACTACTACTACTACAACTACTACTATTATTATTACTACTACTGTTGCTACTACTATTACTATTAGTTCTACTATTACTGGTTGGGGAGCTGGTTGGGGAACAGTCAGTAAACTGTTTTCTTCACAAGCAGGAAGACCTAAGATAGAGCCTCAGAATCCATGTAAAGAAGTCAGGCAGATGCAGACAGATGGATCCCCTGCAGCTCATTAGTCAGCCAGTTTACAGTACCTGGTGAATTCTGAACTAGACCCTCTCTAAAATATAGAATGATAGGGAAAAGGAGAGGAATGGAAGGGGAGAGAGAAAGAGGCATCAGTCCCAGAATTACAGTTGAGATTTTCCTCTGACTTTTACTTGGCACATGTCTAAACATGTATGCCCCCTTGACTTGAGTGGACACACATACATGCACAGAGAAAACTTGGCTTCTTTATTTCTCAGGTATGCTGCTTTTGCCTAAGTCACTTTATGGCCCTGTGCTTAGTTTTTGCACATTTGCTGTGATGGTTGCAGGAACTGTACCTTGGTCTCAGTAAGTGCCCAGTAAGTGGAAGGATTTTCATTATTGTTATGGTTGCTGTGCTGAGGCTTTCTCCGCTGCAGTGGTGCTGCCTGGAAAGACATACTGCTCTAATAGGTTAGCTGGCACACACACACAAATAAATAAATAAATAAATAAATAAATAAATAAATAAATAAAATAATAAAAAAAAAGGTTGTAAAAGCCATACTATGCTATTACACATGATTGCATTTAGCAATGGTCTGGGGTATGGGGATAAAAGATGCTCTTTGCTTTCCCTGACTTCTCAGGGACTCACAGCAGGAAACCATTCCAGACCCTCTGAGCCCCCTCTGCTCACTCTTCTGTATCTAGCACACAGGGGTTGCTTTGAGGAAGCTTTTCTTATGCTCTCCCTGCAACAAACAACAGAAAGGAGAAAGGTAGGAAGCAAACAACAAACCATGACTTCAAAATGTGTCTTTTTAATATGAATGAGTAGGCTGTTTGGAAGCAAAAGGACAGAGTTTACCTGTCTTCCTAGCTGGACTGAGACCAAGAAACATTTGCACACACATCTCTTCATGGACATGTGCCTGAGTGTGTATAGGTTTCATTTTGATGTAAAACAAAACATAGCTCATAAAATACAAGGAGGGGATAGGGTGGCTACCACCATGAAAAGAGCTCTAAGTTTTGCTTCTACTTATTAATCATGTCCCTTTGTGGTTGAGGATAACCCACTGGGACCCCTTGCCCTACAGGGACTTCTTTTAGGGAACAAGGAGATGATCACTGGGGCACCTTCCATCATTTCCACTCACTTCTTTTCATAGAAGTGTGCAGGGCTGTTGAGCCTTTTAAGGCTCATTTGATAAGTGCTCAAATCCTGAGATAACGGCTTTCCCCACCTCCACCCCTTTCTGTTATGGAGTTTTTAATGATTTGATGAGAAAAAATGTCAAAACTTACATTTTTACTTCCCAGTTCTTTGCATGTGACACAGCCATCAGTGTTAGTTCCATTTGACATTTGTGAATTTATGGGAAACCTCATATTTGCCCACATTTAAAACTTGGCTGCACCCAATGAATCCACCCTAGGGAACAATTTTGCAACCATCCCCAAAGGATGAGGCCAGATAACCAATCGAATGCCATTTGTGTGCATTCCATTTTCTGTGGGATTTGGATGAGGAAAGTATTTATTCGTTTCTGTTTTCTTTCCTCCACAAACATGGAAAGTAGGAATGTCTCTGAGTGATGAGGATCTGAGAGTGGATAATGAGAGCACACACAGTGATAGTCCTGCTGACTGCCAGGAAAGCAGACTGCAGGGATTTGGGGCTGGCTCCCAGGATAGCATGCATTGTTCACATTCTGTTTTGACAGAGGACAATTGCTGTATCTGATACATTTCTCCCCTTTTAGGAATTGCTTCTAGAACTGTGGCCCTCCCTGTAGGCATCATGCTTATTGTCACATTAAGAGGAGTTTTGGAGAAAAGGCCAAGAGGGTGGATAGAATGAAATTAACAATTTGTGAGGGAAATTTTCCTGAAAATGACAGTAAAGTAAAAGCACATTGCCATCTATCCTAAATATTGTCATCATGAATGGACAATCAGTTCCAGTCTTAACCCCTTTTATTTGATGAAAAATATGACTGCAAGCCTGTCTAGATGCTAAACAACTATCATCCCAGTACTAGGGAGATGGAGGCAGGGAAATCAGGAGTTCAAGGCCATCCTAGGCTATATTATAAGTTCTAGGTTCACCTGGGCTAGATGAGACTGTCAAAACAAACAAAATAAAATAACAGCAACACAAAAGAAAATATGGTTTCAAAATAAAGAAACTGGAAGTAAGGGGTGTTTTGACTTCTTTTTACTGAGGTACATAACTTGCTCCATGTTCTTCCCGTGTCTTTTATTTTAGAGCCTGGTTTGTGACTGTGGAGGCCAGGAGTATCGGCATCCTCAGGGAGCTTCTTGGATGCAGGGACTCTTATTGCAGTCCCAATGACAGAGTCAGTCTGCATTTTCTCCAAAACCCAAGGAAGCATTATTTGTAGGAAGCTTATGATGCTACAGGCATTTCTCTTGTCCAGTTGACTCTGTAACCTGAGCTGGGAACATATTGGGGCCCAATTTCACCTTCTTCAAGGAGCACAAAGCCAGAGTCTGGCTATATAATGAAATCTCACATTTGTGGTCGAAACTGCAGTGCTGAACTCCAGAAAGTTTTGTTAGAGGGACAATAGAGGCTGGGACAAAGACTCTCCTCTTCCTGTCACAGGCAAACCCATGATTGTCCTAAGCCAGGTCTGAATGTGAGTCCAGTCCTGGTACCTGCTTACTGCCATCAACAAATCACATTGTCAAGAAGAACTGAGTACTGTCTTTGTCACCTGAAAGATTTAACCCAGGGTCTCTGGTTTCTCTATTTTTGCCACTGAGAAAATCTCCAGTATATTTCATTTTGGTCTCCTACCCACTGGAGGGTGACTATGATTAAAATAGAGTATAAATGTCTCAAAGAATTAGTAAAATGTTTTCTTAAATCTCTGCACAATTGTTTTATTACATAAGTTAATACTATAAATACTTAGTTATTAAAAATGTGTTTGTATTTTATTTTATTCAATCATATATATATATAGAGAGAGGCAGAGAGAGAGACACACACACACACACAGAGAGAGAGAGAGAGAGAGAGAGAGAGAGAGAGAGAGAGAGAGAGAGAGAGAGAGAGAGAGAGAGAGTCCCACTATGTAGCGCTTGCTGTCCTGGAACTTGGTAAATAGGACAGGCTGGCCTGAACTCATAGAGATCCACCTGCCTCTACCTCCCAGTGCCACCATGCCTTGATTAATTATACTTTTAATAAGGCTCTCATGTGTCCCAAACTGGCTTCAAATTTGCTATGTATGTGAGCAAAACCTTGAACTTCTAATTCTCATAAATTCATCTTTGGAACCATGGGATTATATACATTCACCACCATGCCTGGTTGATGTGGCACCAGGATTGAACCCAGGGCTTTGTGCATGCTAGGCAAATATTCCAACAATTGAGCTACACTCTCAGCTTTATCAAATGATATTGAAAATGTCAAGGCATATCCACACTTGAAAATAAATTTTATACCATCCTAAATTTATCTTATTAGATTACATTGACTTCTTTTAAATTCAAAATAGGAATCCCCTAATTCTTGTTCTACAAATATTTATTACAACTGGTTTATGATATATTTCCAGAAGTGTTTCTTTGGGAAAGATGGTGTTTTATTGACTATATTTTCTAATTATATTTATCTATTCACTTGTTCATCTACTTTACACAACAAAATATATTTTTGTTAGTGATTTACTTTAATTATAAATGGCCTAAGGCCAGGTTGCCATAGCTAAAGCAAGGTGGAAA